>NW_005054313.1:1396061-1402967 GCF_000277835.1 Geospiza fortis | reverse complement strand
AAGAACCTGATCTTTCCACCTGTGCTCAACTTCCCCCAAAACCAGAAGGAAGCTCCATGACCTCCATTTTAAAGGACCAGGGAACAAACTGCCCCCAACTGCCCCAGGGTAGGTGGAGCAAGCAGGAGGTGCCCACAGCACCTGTGTGTTTCCCAAAATTTGGGTCAGAGGCTGCTTTCCCCCAGGCAGTGGGTGCTGCTGGTCCCAGGCCAAAGCTATTTTGTGGGCAGCCCTGCAGATTGCAGCACAGGTGTGCCCTTCACTGACACAGGGCACCCTGGCAGGGATGGGAACCAGCAGTGCTGTGGCTCCAGGCTTGCTGTGTTGGGCAAGGGCAGCGTGGCCATGGACCCCCCTTCTCCACAGTGCCCAGCCAAAAAGAGCCCACTGCCTTCTTCTGGGGGCAAGAAAGTGGTCTTGGGCACACAGAAGAGTTCGTCTCCTTTTTTATCATCTCCTGACATTTTGGCCCCCATCCATGTAGCAGGCAGCAGATGACTCTCAGCTCTGTCCTGGGATTTTGGACTTTGTCCAGCTCACCTCTGAAACCTGCTGTGCCTGAGGTCCTCTCCAGAAATTACCCACCTTCTGGGAATCTGGAACTTCTCCAGGTGTCCCCAGGCTAGAGGAGCTCAGCTCAGTCACCTTGGGGCCACAGGGGGCTCCTCCTCCCACCCATCCCCAGCGTGGTGCTTGGCCCAGGGATGCATAGAGGGGCCCTTGCAAAGCCACCTCCTCCCTCAGGGCTGGTTGGCTCTGGGGCACAAGCCAAGGAAGGATAGATCTGTGGCTGGGTGCCTCCATCCTGGCTGGGTTTGGGGTTTCAGCACCACTGACCTTCTGCCTGAGCAGGCAACAAGCTCAATTCCCGCTGGCTGGCAGGAATTGCAGCATTGGTTCTTTGGAAGAGGAATTCATTGGGTGTGTGCAGGACTCACCTTTACCTTGCTCAAAGTTCAGGAAGAGCCCTATGGATTTACATTTCCCTAAGTATTCCAGCACCCAGAAAGCCCTGACACCACAGTCCTTCCTGGCCGTGCAGTGTCTTGCATCAAGGTCACAGCTGCTGGGAAAGCCCTGACACCACAGTCCTTCCTGACCTTGCATCAAGGTCACAGCTGCTGTCCAATGACATATTGCCCCAATATCAGCTCTCTGTCAGACACTGCACTTCCAGGGTATCAGAAATGCCAGGGTGCACCATGGATGTTTCTTCTGCAAAGAAACTTCTCTCCAGGATAAATGCTTTGTGTGTCCTCCTGCTGCTGCCAGGAGAAAAGCCAGAGGAACAGGATGGGTGATTTCTAAATCCAAGAGGGAAGGTGTCAACTCACAATTGTCCTTTGAGGTCAAAAGATAGCACAAAGCATCTATAAATTGACGATCCAGTCAGAGTACATTAAATAAATATCTGCCTATTAGTTCAGCTCCAAGAGCCTGAAGGCAAAATAGCTTTTCCTTGATAAACAACAAAGAGCCAATGTTTTCCTGGCCAGATCATCCTTGATTTGGGGATGAACCTCCAAGTATCACTCTTTAAAGAACTATTATTGTTGCACACTGAAAGAGAGCCCATTACAGTGCACATGCCCCATTAGCAGTGATTTATATACACTGTCACATTTTTTTCTCTAATTTTCATTTCAAATTCATTTTCCTCTTCTGCATGGCCATAAGGTTCACATTCCTTGTCAGCTGCTGGTGCTCCCCAGGATGACATCAAATGTCCTCACAGCCCACATCAGCAAAACTACCTGGCAGAGCTTTCCAGCAGCAATGGGCCAGCCTGGAAAAGCAGCAGCACAGGCTCATCCTGCTGTCACCACATGGAGCCAGCAGCCTCGTCAGGTTCTTCACTTTGAGGACCAAGCAAATATTTAACAAGTTCCCCTTGCACTACACCACAGTTCATTATCCGGTCTCCTGAGCTCCTCCAGTCAGTAATATCCTCTAATTGATGTGATTTGGCACTGGGCCATGGAGTTAAATTGATTTGTAGGCCAGCAGGAGACAGCAGATGCCCTTTACACTTGAGGAAAGTGCCATGTGCAGTGTTTACTGGCTGCTGCAAGGGAATGCTGTGGCACCAGATGCTTTCAGGGTGCAGGAAGGGGCTTGGCCTGCTTGGTGTCCTTGTCACAGCCCCGTTGAGTGGCAGGGTGTGACTGGCACCAGGGAGTGCCTGGGGATCACCCCAGTGAGGAAATTCCCCTCTCTCCTCCGCCCAAGGGATGCTGGTGCACAGGGTGAGAGAGAAACAGGGAATTCCTTTCTCTAAACAGGGCAGGAGGAACAAGGGTGATCTTTTGACCATGACCATGACCTGTTGAGGGGTTCTCCAACACAGTCCCCCATCACTGGGCTGGAACAAATCACTTTCTGGGGCAGGAGAGGTGGCTCTGGTTGTGTAAGGGCAGGAGGAGCAGGGACATCCTGCCTGTTGCCTTCAGTAGTGTTGATAGTCACATTTCCAAACTGCTTTGGAAATTATTGCCAATTATTTTGCCAATTATTTTAGGGCACTGGCATGCAACTCTTGCTCAGGAAGGTCTACAAGTTTTAACAACCACATGCAGCTTGCCTCCAGGATTGCACCTCCAGCATATTAACACTGCAAAAAGGAAGCCAGCATGGAATCTCAGCTCTTATCATCAGCCTAGTACTCTGAATATTTAAGCTTACTTGAAAGCCTCTTTTTATAATTATGAAAAAAACATTAATATGGTAGAAGAGTTAAGAATCTCATTTTCCATTTCAATCATCTTATTCATATTCTGAGAATTTTAAGCTAGCACTGAAATCCTTTTCTTATCACACCGGAGAGCCACATTCACCTTTAAGATATTTATTGATAATTAAAAATGGTAAGATTACAATCACTCATATAAAAATAATAAATCTGAATAAAGCAGGATGACTGGTGGAGGTGGGAGGATTCCTCCTTGGCTGTCACATCACTCCAGGCCTCATGGATTGGACAGGGCTGGAAGGATTTTTCCTGAGCACTGGCCAAACCCCACACGGAAGCCGTTGCCCTGGCAGTACCCTAGGGACAGAAAACAACACACAGCTTGTTCTGTGAGGACAGCAGGATTTTGCCAGGAATAAAAGTGAATAAAGGCATAAAGAGACTAAAACCAAGTGAAAACATCTCAGATATGCAATGAGGGGTAGGAAAAAAGAGCACCTGGAAGAGTTCAAGTGGCCCAAGAATATGAGGAAAAAAAAGAAGCACAAACTGTTAAACACAGCAATATGCAAGTTCAGTGAATTGATCAGAGAACAAGCAAGATGTGCCAGCAATATTTCTGTTTTCAAACCTAACCTGCAGCACCATCAATCTACCTGGCAAACTGATTCACTGCCTGGCCCAGCCCTGCAATTAATCAAATAAATCTGGATTCTCTTTCTGCGGCATCAGGGCTGCTCTTGGGATGTTAGGATGCTGGCAGCCAGAAAGGCAGTCATTAAACCCCCCCAAACAGCAGCACCTACCCTTGCAGAAGCTGTTTCACTGGCTAAAGCCAAGTGGTTTAGTTCCATGAGAAATCCAGCATCAGACTCCAAGTTTAATCCTGTGTTACATAAGAGGGGTGGGAGCTCTGCTGGCTGCTGCAGAGCTCAGGGGCTGTGACAGCCTCTCTGACCACGGGACAGTTCTGAGTGTCCCTGCTCCTGCGAGATGGAGGGGGTGACATCGGGACAGGGATGCTGCAGCTCCTCCTGCTGCTCCACAAACAGCAGCCACCAGCAAAGCTCAGGCAGAGCAGGGCAGGGCAGGGGACACAGGCAGGGCCCTCTGAGAAGTCTATTCTGTAGCCTTCTGCTACAGCAGCTGATCAAAGGAAGGGCAAGTGGCATATGCTGCATTTTAAGGACTGATTTCATAGCTAGAGATGGATTTTCCTGATGGAATACATCACCTGCATGTGATTAAAAGCTGCTGCCTTCAAGAAGCCAAGAAGGAGCTCAACAGAATAGCCCCTAATTCCCACCCTTAGCAGAGATCAGTGGAAAAGTCCCCTGAGGGAGAGAAAGGGTGGGCTCAGGCTGCAGGGCAGCCAAAGTGACTGCAGCACAAAGAGGGACCCTGCCAGCCCTAAGCCACAGCGCAGCTCTCACAGCTGAAATGAAGCTTTCCAAGGCCAGTGGTGTCTCTAAATGCTTGTGTAAAGCCACAGACACCGTCCTGGTACCTGCCAGGTAATCCTCATCCTTTAGCAGCAGTGGGAAAAGGCACTGCAAGGCTCAGCTCAGCTTCCATTCGCCTCATTAGGCTTCATTGCCAGCTTTCCTTTGAGCAGCAGCTGATTATTTCAGTCCAGTTTGGTTATCCCTGCTGTCAGGCACAATTTAGAGCAGCACCAAGGAGCAGCACACTGAACAAAGCCAGCCCTGTGCTGCCAGCAGCCCTGGCCTGAGCTCTGTGGGTGCCAAGGAGCTACTGAGGGGTTTTTGCAGGCAGCTGCCAGCACCACCTTCCCCTGCCGGGCTCCCTCCCTGAGACACTTCTTGGGAGAAATACATTTCTCTCCTTTTATGTGTTAAGTCTCTGAAATAGGTCCCAGGTGGGGAGTAAGAATACAGAGCTGAAAGAGGAAACCAGAAATGATGTGTTGAGCGCTTGGCAAGAGCTAATGGCAGTGCCCTGGGAGGGGATGGAACAGCACCAGCCCTGCCCCAGGGGTGCCCTAAGGCCCTGGGCCTGCCATACATCAATAAATGAATAAATAAACAGGAGCAGCTCCCACACAGCCCCAGCAGCCCCTGCTCCTTGCAATGCCCTGGTGCCACAGCCACAGACTGTGCCAGTGTGAAACAGCCCAGCAGAACAACTGACCTGGCACTGCCCCCCTGCCCTCCCCAGCTTACAGCAACGCTGCCACCTTTAAAGAGTAAAGACATTCAGGATTCTAAGCACTTAATGAATTAACATAGCTTGTTAATTGGGCAGGAGGAGCATGGCTCCTGGGCTGGTCACATTTGTCCCCAGGCTGGCTCCCCATGCCAGCAGCTCCCAAACTGTGAGGGGCTCCTTGCCAAAAGGGATTGGAGCATGCAACTCCACAGGGATGTTCATCAGCCCTCACTGTACCCTGATTTAGGGCTCCTGGCACAGTTACTGGAGGGAGACTGAGGACTGGAGGGCAGTGTGGCACTCTGGATTGCTGCAGGAGGGTCCCTGCATCTGGGGGGAGCCTGTAGGGAGCAGCCTCAGAGGGCTCCACGTTGCAGCATGGACACTCACTGGGCTGGTGGGGGCTGGAGGATGTCAGAGGCACTGGGGACTCCTCAGGTTCATCACCTGTGGCTCTCTCTAGTGCACCTCAACCTCCAGTTCTCTCAGCATCTTCCTCTGTCAAACTGGCAGCAGCTCACAGAAACAGGATTTTCAAGGCTCCTGGATGGGCTGCCAGGCAGGAGGCACTGGAATTGCCAGAGGACTGGAATACATACATTCCATTTTTTTTTTTTTAATCACAGAAAATTCTTGACTTTTCTTATTTTATTTTTTTTTTCAGAGAAAACCAGTTTATAATTTTAAACTGTTTTGTCAAAAATCCTAGAGTCCAGGTTGGGTTGGGCAGGCCCAGGCACACATTAGCATCACACCACAAGCCCAGGAGTTTGTCACTCACATTTTCCCTGCCCTCAGTCACACCTGTGAAGCCTTTCCCCATTGCCTGAGCCGTGTGCTCCTGTGCAGACATCTCTGATCACATCAGCAGGATGGAACTGCTCCCAGCCAGGGGTGGCGCTGGCTGGGTCTCAGCTGTGACACACAGCATCCCCCAGGACATTCCCTAAAATCCCAGCAGGTCACACAGCAAAGACATTGCAGGCTCGAAACAAAAGTTTCCCATGGCTGTTCTTGCCAAATATTTGCACCCCAAAGATGAGAGGAAAGGAAAAAACAGATTTGTTTTGCACAAGGCTTTGGGTTAAAATGAAGTAAGAGTGGGATTTAGATCACAAAACACTGTGGTAAAATTAAATTCATAAAATCCTTAGATTATCAAGATGAAAACTAAAACCATGTCTCAGCATGAAACAGGCCTCAAGCAGAGCCCTTTTCAGAGGGGAGCTGATCAGCTGCTCCAGAAGGTTCCATGCTGTTTCCCACATACTTGATTTGCAACACACTTCACTGAACAGGCCTAGGTTACAAATGAAATATTATTTGAAAAATAATTTTTTTTAGCATTTGCCAAGCTCTGCTCCACATGCAAACTTGTACTGTGGTGGAAACAATTAATCAACTGCTCCTAGTCCTGGGGTATTTTTACCCATAAAGCAAACTTACCTCCATCATCTCCTTGGTGCTCACACACTGGCATAGCAAGAGCATCAGGGACTTAGCAAAGCAAATAATCTGTTCTAGAAAGCATTTATGGCAGGGAAATTTCCATCCACAGCTTGAGCCTCCTCACAGGTAGCATGGAAACAACTGTGCTTGCATGGCAGGCATGTAGAGAATAGCCCAGCTCCACACCAGGGGCTGTCCTGCTGGGCTGAGCCTATGGAGATGTGTCCTTGCTGCAGTGCCAGAGCAGCTCTCCAGCCATTACCTGTCAGAATGACTTCATCTCCATCCTGCAGGAACTTCCGAGACTGCCCACTGCCAAGAGGGATTTCTTTGGTTCCATTCCAGGACAGCTCCAGCATGGAGCCAAAGCTCTCTGGCTCCTGCAGCAAGAGTTCAGAAACAAATAAACAATTTTTTAGTGTCTTTCCTGCTGTTCAGCTTCTTGCTGCTGGGAGCAGACGCACAATGTTACCTCTACAGAACAGAGTTTTGCTGTTGAATTAATTAATTGATACATTGGGTCCTTTTCCTGACTTTGCATTTTAATTTCTTGCTGGCTATTAGCAGTGATGCTTACAGCTGTTATCTGGTGTATTTAA
>NW_005054313.1:1368000-1395973 GCF_000277835.1 Geospiza fortis | reverse complement strand
TCACGTTTCAGATTTTTAATTTCATTTTGTTCTTCAGAAGAGCAAAGCTGGTGTTTGTGAGTCTTCAATGTCTTCTGCAGTACAATAATCTGAAGACTCAAAAAGCTCCCCAGAAATGCTCAAAAGTGAAGTATAGGCATCCCAGCTTGCAAACAACTTACCTGAAGGTGTCTTTGAGACAGCAATGTACAGGATTTGTGTTTGGTGGTTCAGAAAGTGAGGGTTGCCCATTTATTGCAGCTACTGTCCAAATGGCAGCTCAAGGGGAGTAAAAGCTTGTGAAGCTGGCTCCAGCTTCATTGGAGAAACTAAAAGTTATATCAGGCACCTTTTACATTCTTTTCAGAAATAAAAAGCTGCATTTCATAGAGGGTAAATGCATTGTAAGGATGCTTCCACACAGAAGTTAATTTGCATCTCTTGTAAAATAGTTCTTAGGGAAAGAAATACAGGAGAGATCAAAACCCCAAAACTCAACAACATAAAAAAACAGCCAAGCAAAAACCCTACCCAAACCAAACCACTTCTCAGTGTGAATTTGGGGCTACCAGAGCAGCACCCCAGAGTGCCTGGGGGAGAGCTGCAGATGGTTTTGTGGTGCTCAGGTCAGGAAGGGCTCAGCCCCAAGCCCTGCTCTGTTGGCTCTGGGCTGCTGACCAGTGACTGTCGTGGTTTCAACACTTACAGGTCCACTGATGGTGCCAGAGGCCAGGAGGTCTCCGGGCCTGAGGTTGCAGCCATTGATGGAATGATGAGCCAGCTGCTGCTTCATGGTCCAGTACATGTGCTGGAGGAAGGAGGAACAGGGGCTAAAGCAAGGAGGCAACAAAGGACAAACTGCTCTGGTGGCCATTAGGCTGTGCACAGTGGAGGCATGTGGCCTGGCCTATGGCATTCATAAAACCCTCACTTTAACATGCAATTTAGTCCCTTAAAATTTTTCTTATTTCATCTGGATTTCATTTTTCCTCTTCTTCCTCTCTAAGATCAGTACTGCTGACCCAAGCTCCATGATTACACCCAGTATTTTAACAGCCCTGTAGAAAAATCTGCTTATTACTGATTTGCTGACTACTGATTTACTGATTAAGGTAATTACTATGCAAAGAGCCAAATGTGAATATGAAATGGATTGAGAACTGCTGCAGCTGGCACATCAATCTCCTGGTTTCAATCAGTGGGTGGAGGCAGAGCCACAGAGGGGATGGGGCAGACCCAGGCTCAGGCTGACAGCAGTGAGTGGTTCTAAATCACAGCTGTGGCTGCAGAGCTGTATTGCAAGAGACAATTCCCTGCCAAATGCTCAGAGCTAAGGATGCTCTGAGCACCCCAAAGGGAGCAGCAGGGAGAGCTGTCCCCTTCACCAAGCATTCAGGTGTTCCCACCTCACAGGGGGGAACCATCACCACCTTCATTTCATCTTTCAAAAATGAAATGTTTTTAATTTTTTTGGAAAATTTTGGACTGCTCAGGGAGGTGGTGGATTCACCATCCCTGGAATTGTTCAAAAGTGTGGATGTGAGTGATGTGGCTTAGTCATGGGCTTGGCATTTGGACTCAATGATCTTGGAGGTCTTTTCCAACCTCACTGGTTCTCTGATCCTGTTCTATGAGTCTAATGCAAAAAGCAGGGTTTGAAATTGCCTGGGCTGGAGCTGATGGCATCAGCAAGATTGCAAATAAACAAAAGATACTGGAGCCTTACCTTGAAATTGGATCTGCATATAGTAGTTGGCGTGCTCATTCCTTCTCCTGCAGAAAATAAAGGATAAAAAAGAGAGAAGCAATTTGTTTCTGTTGGATGAATGATGTTGGACTCTTTTTATTTTACAGATGGATGGAGACTTCTTTTATCACTGTAATCCCTAGTGAGAAAGCAGTAATAACATTTTCTATTGCTATGAAGACTGGGATTTCATAGAAAACAAGTGTGTGGGTTGCACCGGAGCAGCATCAAGCTGCCCATTTCCCACTCTCTGCTCTCCTGTGGGAGGAACACCTGGACCTTGTGGTCAGCAGGGCCCTAAGGTGGGGGCTGAGCTGGGTTAACATCTGGATTCCCCACAAGTCTGCTCATTCCATGCCCTGATGAGCCCTGGCTGTGCAGGGAGACCCCTCAGGGACCCTCCTCAAGGGGAGCACTCCCTGCTTGGCACATCGCTGCACAGCCAGCTGGGAGCACAAGAGTTCTGCCCCTTCCTCTGGGCAAAGCAGGAAAAGAAGGAGCACAGAGCCCAGGGCAAAGGGCCTGAAGGTTGTGGTGGTGCCACAAAATTTAATTGGCAATTGCAGCTTTGTGACCCCCTCAGCTTTGCCGTACCTTTAATGGCAACAAAGAGCTTGATGTCAAAAGTGTAGGGCTCTTTATCCTGAAGGTAGGGCAGCGGCCTGGGATCCTAAAAGCACATCAAACACATCATAAACCAAAAGGAATTGAACAATCCACAAGACATTCCAGTGAGTGTTGGTGTACCCAGCCTGTGCTGCACAACCCATTCACTTCACCATTCTTACTGCTCAGATTATCACTTTTCTTGGTCTCATGCACACACGTTTAAAGATCTTTCTGGACAGACACAATATCCATGTAATCCAATTCCTTTTTCTGCACAAGGCTTGCAAAAGCCATGCCCATCATTTCATTGTGGATGTTAATCCAGCACGAACAGAGTGCCAGCACACCTTTGCTCTGTGCCTGCACAAAGATGGTGAGGTCTCTGCAAGACTCTCTTATCTTTCCCAGTTTTAACCACCTGCACAATGCAGACAACTGGAAATGCTCGAACAAAGTGTTCTGGCTTGACTCCAGCCTCTCTCCACCACTTACAGGATGCTAAGTGCTACCAAAGACCCAGAAGAAGCTCTGATTATTTATTTTCCAAGTGTTTTAAAGATGATTTTTCTGGCCCTCTCAAGCAGGATGACAGCACAACACGTGCCAGGGCCAGTGACATCAATGAGCACTTGAACCCAGAGGGCCCTGGTTGCCTTCATCTGCTCAGAAGCAGAATCCCAACTGTGAATTCCATGGAGACAGTCCTTGGCATGGAGGCAGCTCCGTGATTTCTGCTGATGCCAGCTTCCAGCTCTGCTGACATTTTCCCAGCACCGCTTTTCCTTTATTTCAACCTTTCCTCTTGCTGACCTGCACAGGGTTTGGCAGCACAAATGGCATGAGAGCTTCCATGGTGACAACCCACGGAGAGATGGTTGTGCCAAGGCTTTTGCTCAGGAAAGGACCCAGAGGAACATATTCCCACTTCTGGATGTCACGGGCTGGGAAGAGAACATTCAAAGCAATGCAGGTAAACATATCCTAGGAATTGCACAGCCATCAGACCCATGAAACAGTAACATGAATTGAAATTGCCATCCCCAGCTTTTTCTAGCTGTTGTGCCCAAATCCTAATTTAAATCCATCCATTTTCAACCCAATTTTCTTAGATCAGCTAGATTAGGATGATAAATCAGCAATAAGTAAAACAAACGAGATCATCCCCATATAACCAGTATTTTTACCCCTGCTTTAATTTTTTATAATTTATAATATTTATAATTTATTATATATATTTTATAAGATATTAATTATATTAAAAATGATAAGAATCCTTTTATACCCAGCTAATGGTCTTTGCCAGCCATAGGGAGAATTTCAAAAAGTTAAATCATTGCAGAGACTGAGGGATTTGTGATTGCCAAACTTCCTTTTCCTGACACTGAAATCAATCACCATCCTTGGTATCACCATTCTTATGACTCCTCCATCCCTGCCCAGAAGGAACTAGACTGAAATTAGCTCTTTCATAAGTAAATAAATCTTCATTAGGCAGCAATTTCTGGTTCTACTAATTGATCAAAGATGGATTGATACAGGCAACACTTCATTTTCATCCCTTCCAGTGGTACCCGTGGTTTCAGTGATCAGTTCTGCTGTTGGAATATGGAATTTGTGCCTCTCCCGTGGTGCTGCACCCCCCTCTCCAGGCAGGCTCCCACAGCAGCGCTCACCGCTCCAGTCGTTCATCAGCACCATCCCAAAGATGTGCTCCTGGGCCCTGCTGATGGGAATGGGCTCCCCAAACTTGTTTCCAGGACCTACAAAGAATGCCTGAAATCAAAAAGCAATGTGCTGATTATGTTTTTGGAGTTAAAAATCCTTACTGCACAGAGAGTTGCAGACAGATAGTGCAAAACTCATCCTGTCCATTAACAGAGGCTGAGGACAGGATGAGTTTTGCACCATTTCCCACACACATTTGGACAAAACCCATGGCCTGCTCCCCCTTTTCTTCCCCTCCATGAAGCTGGCAGGCTTGAATTACTTAAGAGCTCTGTGTTGCTAAGAGACAGGCACTAAACAAGGGCACAATGTTGTCAAAATGCAGGAGGAAAAAATGGTCCCTCCTGATTGGAGTCCGGATGCAGAACAGGTTTGCCCACCGAAGGGACTGATTGCTGCAGACAGGGAACAGGAAGGAATGTAAAGTCATCCAGGGGGATACTGAACGTGGCTGGAGCCTGATGAGACAGTGGGCAAGAACAGGCAGGTGGAGAAATGTGCCCACTAAGAAAAGCAGGCCATGAACTGGGTCCCTTAGGAATCCACAGCCTGCCCATGCCGAGGATTTTATAGGAAAGCTCAGCTGTCTCTTTCTGTCTGCAATATGGAAGTTTTTCCTTCTGTTCTTGCAGCAGCCAGCAGTAGAGCTCAGGCTGGAAAGCAGAGCCATGGGAACCCCATTTTGTGGACTGCATCTCCCCTTGCAGCATGAAAGAGTTTCACTACATTTTTATAACCATTTCCATCAATATTACACTTCCTCCACAACTTTTTTTTTTTAAGGGAAAAGACTGGGAATAAAACATACAAAAATTATATAAGCTATTAAAATGATATAAATCTTAATAGAATCCCATGAAACCCTCCCTTCTGGACCACACTAAGCCACAGCATGATGTGCCTTCCCATCATGTTTTTTTATATGTTTACAGGTTTTAACTTTCCAGGCAGGACAATCAGGAGTTTGAATCCCACTGCCAAGTTCTCAGGGTTTCCCCTGCTCCAGCACAAGGTGCAGACAGCCTGGACTTCCCAACCCCAGCGTCCACTGATGGATCCTGGCTGCAGTGCAGAGGTAACTGCTGACCAGGAAATGGGCTGTGGTGGCTGTGGAAAAGAATTCTGCTGCCTGACTGCACCACTGGTGCTCAGCTTTGGCCAGGTGAGCTTTTTCCAGCCTGAGAGCTGTATGAGCAAACCTCCCAGTGAGCTAAGGCACCCTGCTCCTCACCCAAAGCAAAGGTTTGTTGCCCAGAAATCCTTACTGCCTACAGCACTGACAGCTCAGAGAGGAACACAGAAATGGACCTTATGGGACATACAGTTTAGAAGAAGTTAAACCCACCCTTTCTTCCCCGTTTCTATTATAATATTTTTGAAGTTATAAGGAGAAAAAAGCCTCTCACCATTTCTAACTCAATATCCAGACGTTTACAAGCACCAAACACTGGAGGTTTATCTGTGGGTAGAAGCGAGAATGCATTACAACAGGGAGGCAGCTAGGGAAATAGAAGTAATGGCCAAAAGAAACAGCAGCTGGTGCTGCTTGGCATGGAACAAAAAATGGACTTAAACCAGGGCTTTCTCTTGCCCTGACCCCAGGCTGGGCTTTAGGCAAGGCATCCCAGACCCTTCCACTCCACTACTCTATGATGTGGAGAAAAATTACAGAATAAAAGAAATAAGAATCCAGATTAAAATGCCCCCAGAACTCACCATTGTCAGGTTTTGTTTGTCCCACAGGTCTCCTGATGGGCGTCCCAGACACCACAACAGACGAGGCCCGGCCGTGGTAACCCACAGGTAAGTGCAGCCTTGAGAAAGAGCACAGGGCCTGGGTCAGCTGGGTGCCAGAGCAGCTTTTGGGGTGGAAGCACCAGGGGAGTGTGAGGTGCAAGGAGAATGAGCTCTGCATGCACAGGCACAGACCTCAACACCTTATTCTGATATAAGGTTGGAAGTGAAATATAATAACAAAGCCATGCTGCAGTCTTAATGCACTGCTGTGCCACTGCTCCAATTAATCCCTTGCATCTTAAAATCTGCTTTCTTTTCACTCAGCAAAACCTAATTTTTTAGGTATATTTGTCTTTGAACTAGGGGGGCTGCACAGTGACTGCTGTGGCCACTGCAGTGAAGGGCAGTGCAGGTTCAGCTGAGGCTGGGGATGTGTGGAATTTGGTTCTGGCATTGAACTCTGGACAGCACTGATTCTCATCTGCTATGAACTGAAACCAGTGTGACCCTGAAAATCTACTCAGACCTTTGAAACATCATGTGTATGTAAGGATAAGCCTGCAAAATAATGCTGCACTAGAGAGCAATCCAAGGCACCCACCAGTTCGGCATCAGAGCGTTCTCCTTCCCCCTGAACATGATCCCAACGTTTGTGGCATGCTGGCGTGAGGAATAGAAGTCAGTGTAATCTCCTGCACGAGGGAAGAAGCCATAAAACAGGGATCAGTGGCAGCCAAGGCCCTCACCTGTGGGGGCTGGAGCACATCACCCACTGCTGGGAAGGGAAGGAGCAGAGAAGGAGACAGCGGGAGCACTCAGGTGTCACAGACATCTTTTATGAAAAACCTTTTTTTTTAAAGATTTTTCCTCCTGAGAAGCTCAGAGGCCTCAGGAACAAAATGCAAACAATGATTTTCTGCTGCTGTGGAATGCAGCAGGTGGATCTTTGATTAACCCATGTTAGTTGTTTCTAATTAATGGCCAATCACAGTCAGCTGGCTCAGACAGAGAGTCCAAGCGACAAGCCTTGGTTATCATTCTTAGCTATTCTATTCTTAGCCAGCCTTCTGATGAAATCCTTTCTTCTATCCTTCTAGTATAGTTTTAATATAATATATATCATAAAATAATAAATCAAGCCTTCTGAAACATGGAGTCAGATCCTCGTCTCTTCCCCCATCCTGGGACCCCTGCGAACACGGTCACACTCGGGGATGTCAGTGATAGCACAAAGGGGTGATTAACAGCTCACCTATACATTATGCAGACAAAAATGGCTTTTTTTTTGGTAAGCCTCCAGTAGCGAAGAGGAGGGGAAAGGCAGGACATAAAGCAGCAGCCCCCTTTCCATAGGCAAGCAATTCCCGCTGCTTTCCCTGCAGCCGGCGGCAGCGGCGCAGGGACCCGGGCGATACCCAGGACATCTGCTGCCCTCTGCTGCCATCCCTGCAAACAGCTCCCGCTCCTGAGCCACGGGAAAACACGGGCAATGAGGGGAAAACACCTTCTGGGAGGGTGCATTTGCATGATGTTGGTGAGGGAGCTCAGTAATTATCCGGCAGCTCCAGGAGCATCCAGGAGTAAGTGATCCCCTGCAGTTCAGCCTCCCAGAGGAGGAGCCAGCCAGCCAGGAGAAGCAGGAACCACACACGGGACAGAGCTGCACCTAGGGGCTGTGGAATCCTAAATATGCCTCCTATCTGTGTGATCCAGCTCGGTGACACCAGGGCAGTCCATTCCCGGTAGCCATGGGAGCCAGGAGCCAGCAATTGTCTGACACGACATGTGCAACATGAAACTAATTTTCAGAAAGGCATCACACCTATGGGAACTCCTCATGGCTCCTCTGGGACAGGCTAGACTTTGTCCCAAAGCAGGGCTGTGCCCCCAGGAAGGCAAAAGGCAGCTCAGAACAGAGCTTGGATAGATAATGGGCAAGTTCACATCCCTGTTCCCATGCACGTCATGCCCTCAAGTGACTTTGATCAGGTTGGTTTGGGTCCAAACACAAACTCCTGCTAAAACCAGGAAATGTTCATGTATCTATATGAATATAGGAATCCCAAAGCAGTCCTCATGGGAGTGGAGGCAAGATCTGGGATGCAGAGTGGAAACTCATACTTGTTCATGAGGCTGTGCAGGAATATCTGCCTTGGAAACTTTGCAACATCTGAAATATTTTCTGATGGCAAAAGGGGAAATTGTTGGAAACTGAACAAGTGTTTCTTTCCTGGCTCTAGTCACAAAGGCCTGTGGTGATGCCAAGCTGATGACAGGAGTTATGTACCACCAGACACCCCTGATTTAGTGGAAATTGCATCCAGGAGTGCTCTGGCTGCTATTGAGCTTCCCCAGGCCTTTATTCTTGTGCCACAGACAGCACCCAGCTTTCATTATGTGCAATAATCTCCTTGTGGCTGCTGCAAAGCCCATTCCCTGTCACAGCTATGATGTGTCTGTCTGGAGCAGCTGGAAATGAAGCAGCTGCTCCTGTGGGAGCACAGGGCAGTGCCCAGGAGCCCCTGGCTGCCCCCGCACTCACCAATGTGGGCAGGCAGGTGCATCGTCGCAGCAGCTTGAGGTACAAATGCCCTGAAATGAAAAATGATGCCTTCAGATCTCAGAAAACTTGCAGCTCCCACCCGTAAGAAACATGGAAGAGGCTGACTTGCTCCCCCAGCTCCTTCCTGAATTTAGTTTGCAAAAAAACCTAAAAAATAAAACTGGCAGAAAAGCTGGCGACTGCACAGGCTGCTGTTCCTGGGGTGGCTGCAGCAACAGGAGCAGCTGCCAGGGGCTGTGTGGGCACAGAGAAATCCCAGAGCCCGTGCCCAGGACAGCAGTGCCTCTGCTGGGTGGGAAGGATGAGTTCATGGCATGTGGCTCCTGAGGGGGGCTGATTCCAACTGCTGGCCCTGCTCATGGGGCAAGCAGCAGCTCAACCCCTGTCCTGCTCATGAGAGCCTAAATCCTCCCAATCCCCCTGGCAGGACAGGGAGGAACAACTCCTGCTCACTGCCAGGGCAGGTATTGTGGTGCCTAAAGCATCACTCCAGACAAAGGAGAGGTGTGGGGTTGATGGACACCCACATTTTCCATCAGCACAGAGCAGAGCACAGCCCTCCCCTCCTGCCCCTGCACAGCCCCAAAGCTGAAGCCAGTTTGTGAGCACATGCTCAGTTCCAGCAAAGTCAGGTGGTTACTGAGGACAAACTGGGGGGTGTCCTATTCCTGCTCCAGGCGTGACAGGCAGGTGGGAGAGGTGGAGACCCTTGAACCATGTCTGCATGGAAGGAGGGGGGTGGCCAGAGCGCCAGCCCAGCCCCACAGAGAGGCAGCAGCAGCTCTGGACACACCCAGGGCAGAGCTGGCTGTTCCCAGGAGGAGGGTGACACCCTGGCTCTGCGGGCAGTCACGGGATTAATCAGAGATTAATCTTTAGGTAATTAAGAGAAGGAAGCACTGGATGTGCACAAACCCCAGTTCATTCCCACGTAGGAGGCAGGTGGCCACGTCAGAGTGTTGGTTTTGGTGTGCTGTCACTCAGGTGACACAGGGCACAGCTGACACCTCTCTGTGCCACTCTCTGCTCCCTCACCTCCTCCTCAGCTCCGTGTTGTCCCTCAGGGTGGGCTCTGCAGCTGACAGCAGCTTCTGCAGGAGAGCCCTGGCCTCGATCCACGCTGGCCGGCCCAGCCCCATGAAGGCATTCAGGGTGGGCTGACAGTGGCACACAGGGGCAGGGACAAAGAAAAAATCACATTTTTACTTATCCTTCACGGCAGGAAGATGTCCCACACTCCCATCCCAGTGTTGGATGCCCGTGCCCAGGGTTATGTGGCTGTGGCTGCCCAGAGCACCCTTCCCCTGCCCATGGCTGCCCACACCCCCATCACACCCCACAAGGACCTGCTGCATGCTGGCATCACCCGTCCTTCACACCACTGCAGGCTCTGCTGGCTTTGATAGCTCCGCCAGCTGTACACAGAGCTTGCTTGTATTTATCCTTTACACAACCTCCCTGTCATTAATATCCCACCCATGGAGTGTTGAGGGCACTAGCAGGAGTGAATTAATATTTAGGCTTTGTGTCAGACACCTGCATTGCCAAAGGATGATGCCTCTTTCCTGGAAAATGACCTTTGGACCCCCCATGCCCCTGCTGTCCTTGCTATCACACCTGTGATGGTTTTTGCTCTACCAGAACCCGCCTGACAACATATTTCCAGTTCATGTTCTTTATCTCACCACAAGTTGCTAAAGTGCCTTATGGAATATTTGTTAAATGCTTGTGGGAATTAGAACAGACTCCAATAAATACCTGGTCAAAGACGTGCTGATGTTTGGCAAGAGCTGGTCCATTGAAAAGATGTTTAATGACGCTGAGATCCAAAATCTGGTCCCCAATGGCTACCCCAAGCCTGTGCCGAGGCTGCAAAGCAGCAAGAGGAGGGGGGAAGAGAAGAAAAGTCTATGCTTGTACCCAAAAATGCCCCAAAGAGGGCATAGGGGGAGACAGTGACCACAGAGAGTTTAACATATCCAGAACAAAGGTCTGGTACCACAGCAATGGAACATCAAGAGCCATCTGAGTCTGGCTGCTGAAAAGTGTTAAGCCCTATGGGCAGAGCATCACTGCAGACTCCCTGCAGACCTTGAGGGGTGGAAAAGAGCCTCATCCCCATCTTTTGGGGAAAGGATAGCACAACAAGCAGAGGTTTCTCTCCCTGCCCTCCTTCCCCCAGAAAAAGGCTGACTTGCTCATTAACACCCTTCACTAATGACATGCATTGCAGAATAAGCCCATACATCTGCAGTATGCTGTGAAGTGGGAAAACACTACTGCTCCTCCTGCCAGAGGGGAACAGAAGCATAGAGAGGCCTTGGGCAGGGTGAATTCCATCCCTGTGGGCATGCCATTGGAGAAACAGCCATTTCTGCAGCCCAGCTCCTCCCCAGAGGACAGAGGGTGCTCTGGTGATGCCAGGGGACACACCATGCCCAGGCACAGGATTTCTGTGCCTTGCTGGGCGAGGCTGCCCTGCACCACCCATCCTCACAGCACACCAGGAGCTCAGGACCAGCACACTGAGCCCAGGCTGGATCCCTGCTGGATCCTGGCTGCAGGAACAGCATCCCACACATGGGAAATGTCACAGATGCAGCCCAGGAGACAAAGCTCCTGTTCATGGCCCGGGCCGTGCGGAGCCAGCGGCGACGGCGGGGCAGCAGCACCGACAGACCCAGGGCAGCTGCACGGGGCAAAATCACACCACAGCCTCCATTATTGTGTCTCTGGGCAAAGAGAGACAAGCTATTACAGCCACTCTGAAAAGCAGCTCACCAAAATAACCATCTTCAAAGGTGCACGCTATTAAACCTATTTTTCAACCTTTAATTTCCAAACAAGATTCCAAATGTGGTAGTAGGCGTTTATTCAGCAAACATTCCTGCAGAAAAAAAACTAAAGGTCATGTCAGGTTAATTTGTAACTGGGATAGTCAGGAATGACACCAATTGTTTTAGCCTGAAATCATTAGAACATTCAGCTACCATCAGAACATTGTTCTCCTAAATAATTTCTGTAAGTCTTGCCTGTCATTTCACAGGGTTTGAGTGAAGATGTCTTTTTCAGAGAACAGTTACTGAGGAAGGCAGAAAAATAATCCAAACTTGCTAGATAACAGCATGCACATCTTGGAATAGATTAAACACACCATCTCATTTTATCTTCAGAAAATGCCACATCAGAAAACAGAATCTTCAGGTGGTTTTTTTTTTAACCTACATGGATAACTAGCAGAAACCAGAAGATAATGATGAAGTTTCCATAAGCAATGACAAATAAATTCTCCACTTTTTCCTTCTGAGAAGCAGCTCTTGGCTTGTTTCCCTTTCTCCAGGAACTCCACCCTGTCAGGCACTCAGAGGTGTGAGGTTCAGCCTAGCTGGACTCAGTTCTCATGAAAATTGGGAATTGAGAGCTACCTCTTTGGTAGAAAGGTTGAGTCACGTTTTCTTATGTGATCGTTATAAAATAGAAGGGCTGGAGCTGGCTCAGCTGGCAGGCTTCAGGCCCAGCTTTAAATATGACACATTTGCACACACTTAATGCAGCATTGCATAAACATACACCCAATAGAACACAATGGGTCAGCTGCAAAAACAGGTAAAACACACATTTGGTGCCCTGGTTTAATGCTTTGGCAGCCACCACCAGCGGTAGTTACTGGGGCTTCTTAAGGGTAATGGTGTGATTACAGTCACAGAGAGAATGAAAGACCAAGTTAAAAATTAAAAAATTGAGTGTGAAATGTATTGTGCCTCTACATAGGGAGTGGAAGGGTCAAACACAGATTAAATGATGTCACAGAAATGATCAAAACCACAGAACTACTGTACATATTAGCCAAAGTATTTCTCATCAGTATTAACACTTCTGATTTCTTTTGTGCAGTTTCAAAGAAGCTGTAATCAAAATAACCACACTAAGGAAACAGACAATGTGTCAGCTACAGCTTTGCCATCAGGTCAGGAAGCCCATGAGTGTCTCAGGCTGGGAAATCTCCCTTTATCCCACATTGCTGGGAAATTCTGCTCTCTTATAGCCCTGGAAGAATTACAACATCCCAAGAACAAAGTTTGCTGTTACTCACCTCCTCCTTTGTGGAGAAAACCCCATAGGGGAGGTTTTGGAGAGGAAAATCTGAGTCCTTGGCTACCTGGATGAAAGACATGCTGACCCCCGAGCAGCCCCTGCTTACACACAGCTCCCACCTCCCAGGTGCTTCACACCTTCCTCAGAGGAAGATCCTCTCCAGGTGCTGCAACCCAGAGCAGAGGAGCATCAAATCCCACCCTCTGTCCTCAGGCACAAACCAATCCCTGCTCCGTGGCCATCCCACCCCCTGGCCGGGCCCTGGCAGTGGTTAATCAGTGCCAGGGGTTGGCCTGAGTCAGCAGCTGTGAGCTGTTCCCAGCCAGGCACTGACCCTGGTGAAGGGGGGTCTTCTCCTCACAGGTACCTTCCCCGGAGGTATTTAGATGTGTAGATGTGGCACTGAATTTAGGGGTGGACTTGATGTTCTTGGAGGTCTCTTCCAACCTTAACCCTTCCATGATTTTACAAACTGAGGCCTTCCTGTAACAGGTAACTCACTGGGGGCAAAGGATCCAGCAGCTCTAAACTGCCCTGGTTTACCTTTGGAGGGGTCATTTATGTGCCAGGGCCCTGGTGAACTGATTATGTCCACACTGATTCTCCCACCACAAGCTCAGCAGCCCTTGGGAAGTTGCACAATTCACACCTGAAACTGCACCTTTTGTGGTTTTCAGTTTTGCAATGCTGCTGCACCTTGTCAAGTTCTTCCATTTTCTCCAGATAGTTCCACCACCTTAAAACCAGAGACATAATGTGCAGCCAACCAAAAAGAACAGGGAGGCTGGTGCCTCTGCTCCCAGTCCTAGCATTCTCCCACCTGCAGCAGAAAATTCACTCATTGTCAGTAGCAATGAGGGAACATCCTTGAAATTAGAACTAAATAGTAAAGGCCACATCTTTCCAATAAAAACAGGAAGACACTTGTAATAGCCAAGCCAAAGAATTGGTTTGCTGCTCAACCTTTTTTTTCTCTCCTTTCTGGCAGAATCATTAGAAGAAATGCAGCAAATGGTAGAGCCCGAGATTCAGTGCAAGATGATATAACAGCATCATCTGTGACAGCTGCTCACTCCTTGAGACACAAGCTCACAAGGCACTGTTTGAAAAGGGGTCTTATTTAAACATCACAATGCCTAGCTTGTGGAAGATTTTCTGTAAAATTTCCCCTGACTGCTGGAAATGTTTTAAACACAGTGAAGAGGCTTTGTGGACAGATTATAGGATCTGGGCTAGAGAACCTGCTTATTCCAAAACTGAAATAAAACCACGTTGAAAACCTGTTCCAATACAGAGATCAACATGAGAAGACAGACCCAAGCATTTTGTAGTGCTGTGAATGTGCTGGTGTTAATTAAAATGTTAATCTGCTAACCTCAAGCTGATGACACAAAATACAGATTGAAGTGCAGATCAACCACCAGGATAATACAGGGCCATTGCCAAAGCAAACAAACATGACACAATTCTCAGGTGTCAGGGAAAGGTGGACAACCAGTCTAAATATAAGCTTATCAACAGATAGGAAGTATGTGAATACTTTTCTTGTACCTTCCTTCTTTCAGGCACCAGAACACACAAACATACCAGGTTTTCTCCCACCTTGTGAAATCTATGGCATGTCCTCTCTGCCTGGCCCAGAAACATCACTGTCATGTGAAAGGAAGACTGGTCAGGAGGGCATATAAGAAGAGAGAAAAGGAAAAGAGACCAGAAAGAGGGAAGAGGGAGAACTCAAAGTGAGAAGGATTAGAGAATAGGGAAGTAGCAGCAGAGAGAAAAGCAAACAGAAACACCCACCAAAGATGACACTGCTGCTCTTCCATGCCCTGTGCTGTGTTAAGAGGAAGTTTAGCAAATGCTTTGAGGAAATACAGGCTCTCTGACCCATGATAAGGCAGACCAGTACTGAAACTTGCCAGTAAGTTATTTATTCCTTCCTTCCTTCACTATAAACTCCATGTGCTTCATAGATTGTGGTTAGGCCATTTCTGCAAGCACAAGCTACTTCATTTATTATTCAGTCTTGCAGATTACTTTCTGTTACCACCAGAGAAAGCTCCTTCTGCTGCACAGTTTATATCCTAAATGTAGTGTTTTATCTACTAATTGCCAGCCATAGCTTTTTAAGAGCATTCTGAATTTTAAAATCAACAGACAAGGTCTGGAATCTGCAGTGTCTCTGGTAATTACAGGTGAAGAGAAAAAAAAACACATCAGAATTTAGCTGGCATTGGGATACACAGGGTAGCTGTGAATAAATACACTTTAAGTAAAGGAACCATCAATGGAAGGTCCCCATTAAAATAAAGCAAGAGAAATCCAACTTACATATGCCAGTGACAGCCACAGGGGCTCAGATTTTTTTGAATTTTATTTAATCAAAGTTAAGACGTGGATAAACATAAATACAGCACAGGTACTTCAGATCATTCTTCATATTTGTGTACAGACAAACTGATGGATGTAATCCCAATGAAAACTGCAGTCAATGAAGTGCATACAGCCTTCCCCCCACACACACAAAAACAAACCCCAATTAAAAAAAAAAAAAGAAAACAAAAAACCCCACACAATCTCAGCACACACTCTCATTACAAATGATTCATACATAAATAGGTAGAGGGTGCAAACAAGCTAATATGCGAACATGTATAACCTCTCGTTAATGGGAAAAAAAAACCAGAAGCAGCCATAATGATTAAAATACATTCAGTTACTGATAACTAGTTGTGCCATACAAGGCATTATCAATAAGAAAAAAAAAAAGGAAATTGTGCTGCAGAGAAAAGCTATATACAACAAGAAAATAAACTGCAAAGTTAACGCATGCATGTTTTATCCTGGAAAAGCACAGCCCTCCAATATTTTCTCCATGTTTGTTATAAAAGCCCTCTGCACTCAACTAAAATTAAAATGATCTTAAAGGATAATACTTGTAAAGTTTACTTAAGTCTTCAGCCACAGAAAACTGCATGAAAATAATGTTCAGAGTCATTTTCAAAACAAAAAAAAAACCAAAAAAAAAATCTATTCATCTGATGACATGCATGATTAAAAGGTCTAGGCAAGATACACTGCTCTACGTTCCTGATGACTAAGGAAAAAAGCTCAAGTCAATTTAATCTGCAGATGGTCAGAAGAGTTTTGTATTCCAGCAGAAGCAGCAGTTCAGATCTTCTGGATCTTTTCCCCAACAACTACAGGATTCTCTTTTCTGATTTTCTCAGCAGCATCAGCTTTGTAATTGTAAGAGCAACTGTGTACATCTGAGTAACGGTGCATTCCACAGTAAACGTTCCCACACCGGCATTCGAACCCTGTGGACAGAAACAGCAGCTTAGACATTTCAACATTCCTAATGACACTGGTTTGCTTTAAATCCTGAATGTGTTCACTCACTAGCAGTAAATCTCAGTCACCAGTGTCAATCAATCAGCCAAAGAGCCTCTGCTGCAGAAAGCATAAGAATCACAAGTAATACATTTTTAAGTGATTACAGCAAGATTTGACTTGACCATTCCTTCTTTTTGCATGACTAGCACAGAACATTCCTAGAGAACTCCTGCTCTTTTGCCATGTTTATGAATCTTCACCCTCCAGAACTCAGGCCCTTTCACTGGACCACTGCAAAGCTGGTTAGTGAATGGCAGCAAAATATCATCCAATTCTTTAGCTAAGCAGAGTTCCATAAGGAAGTATTTGGAATTATGAACTTCACTTTAAGACAGGAGGCTGAAAAACAAAATGATACATGAATGACTAATCTAGTGAGAGTCAGCTGAAAGCACCCTGGACTGTTATTTCAATTCAATATCAAATGACCATGCCCCATTTTCCCTTTAAGATAACATTTCAAAGGGCCAAAGCCTAAACAAGCCTAAGGAAAGTGAAATCAGTATTTCTTACCAGTCAGTCCAACCTTCTTCCTGCACATGAAACAACGATTCTTTTTCTGTTTTGGTTTGTCAAGCGACTTGTCCTGTTCTTCAGGTGTAGGCTCTGCATTCTCTGACACTGAAGCTGACATAAAAAAAATTAGTAAGAACAGTGGAGAAAAAAGTTTGTCTCTGCCTTTTTAAGTCCTACAATAATCTAAAGTCCATGCTGTACATTTGGCCATTTTGCTGCAGTTTCCATGTCTGAAGTGCATTGGTGTCTCCACAGCAACTGGAACTCCCCCCTTCTAGACATTCAATAAAATTTAAGAGAAGAATTCACCAAATGCTTGAAAACACCACAAAAAACAACCAAAACAATAAACATAGGTTTAACAGCAAGACTCAGCACTGTCAGATCCAGGAAGAAAATCCAACAGCCAAGTGTTTCCTCTCAGTGTTACTTGCCCAGCTCCCAAAATCTGCTTTCAAGAAGCACTCTATGTAACAGGATCAGTTGAGCCAAACACCCTTTTTCAAATCCTGAATCAACATTATTTTTGCTTAAGACTGCAACATGGAGGCCACACAAAACACAGTGTTTCAGAACAATCTATACCGCTGTGATGCTGCTGCTCTTGCACACCTGGAAAACATCTACACAGGACAAAAGTCACTGCCTGGGGTGAGAAACACCAGCTCAAGAGACCCAGACTTACAGGGTGGAACTACACTGCACTGGAGCCCAGAAGGAAGCAGGTAAAAACCTAATTTTAAAGATATTTCTCCTAAGGCATCTTTCAACCTACTTTAGTGTTCTCTCACATCTAAAAGAAACAGGTTACAGGTTGTGTGGGAGAGTATGAACAAGTAATAGTAGTATTTGCCTGAGTCAGGTAAAAATAGAAGTTGGCTGGTTTTCCTCAAGTATTTGCACATTCCTTACATTACAAAGCAGAAATAGAAATGAAAAAAAAACCAACTTCATTTCAAGAAGGGCTAAGAGCCAACCTCTGCCTACCAGACATAGCTGGACCACAGCAAAACAAGTCTCCAGTGAGTAAGACACACAGAAGTTGGGAGTATTTGCAGCAAAGAACAAAAGCAAGCTCCAGCTGGGAGGGGTGTGGATGGAAGCAGAGCTAGAACCAGTGCTATAAGGAAGGGAACACAACAGCAAGCTCAGACATTTGTCAGGGAAAAAGCTGCAGGCATCTCTGTGCAGCTGGACTTTCGTTCATCAGAGACTGTCAGATGCAGTTCTGTGCTGGCTCTTCACCAGCTGACAGCTCTTCTGCATGACAAATCCAGTGGGGTTTTTCATGTGCTGCTATTCTGATCTTTTTTTTTTTTCTTTTGAAAGGAAAGGGCACTCATCACTTTTGCTATGTATCAAAACATTGTACTAAGCAACATCAATGGATACCAAGATACCTGATCACCAGCAAAGACTTTGCCTGAGGGGACAGTATATTCCACAGATTAATCTAGCAAAGATGCTATTATATATGGTCTACTAATTCCTTCTCAGACACCATCTATGCTACAAGCAGACCTTCTCTTTGTCCTGAAATTTGTAACAATTCATAGTTCGCAAAGAAAAAAAGTTCAATGTCTTTAAATGGCTGTTAAAGGGCACATTTCTGAGTGGGCATAATATCAAAAGGATTGCAAGACAAGAACCAAAATCAGCAAGGACTAAAAGAGGTGAGGGAAGTACTAGAAGGGGTAAGACTTACTCAAATGAACTTTTGTAGTTTTACACAAAACAGATATTGCAGTCTTTATTAATTCATTAAGACATATTCATGCCATGAGCTAACATTCTCCAGCTTGCATTTCCTGTTATAGCAAAATCAGTCACCTCAATCTAAGTTTCACTAAGAGCCTCTGTAACTATTAGTTAAATTTAGGAAAAATTGGCACTCTTCCCTGCATAACAAGGCTCTCATACACCCTTACTTACATTTTCTTTGTGCGTATGGCTCTCACACTAAAAAAGTTTAAAAATATTTAAGAGCTGCTGCTCAGTGTAGAACTGAGTGGGAAGATTCTTCTACTGCACCACAAGTCACTTTGTATCTACTGTAGTAACCATAAATTTTAAGTCACAATTTGCTTTTGAATAGAAGCTAGAGATTTGAACCAAAATCCTCTATGATAATCACAAATATCCCAACTACTTTAGATACCAAGTGCCACTGTTCAGTCTATCAGCTACCTGTGATGACCACAGCAGAAGAAAGCCAGGCAAGATGCAATACTGTCCAGCTTGGAGCCACCCCAACTGCTGCACTTCATCTGGATTCCAGGATGCTGCTGCCTGCCTTCCTTGAACCAAGTCATCCCTTCCCCCAGCCCCAGCCCTGCCTGCAGCCAAAGAACAGCAGCCCTGGCAGCAGCAGTACAAGCTGCCAACTAACCAAAAAGGAGTAAGGTATGAACACAGTCATATTTCTGGAGTTGACAAGTTGGGCTGGTCACTAGAAGTTCCCCGATTTACACAACGTGTTCCTAGCTGATCAAAACAAGCAGAGCCTGGATTTCCTCCTAAAGGCACAAGCTTTTCCTATTGCTTTGCTTGTGCAAACCCCGGCCTGAGCATGAGCGTACTCCGAGCACAAAAACAGCAGCAGCCACATGACAAAATGCACTCCAGCCTCTGCGCCCCTGCAGGCACAACACAGCTCAGTGTGTGCAGCAAGACACCCATCCTGTTCTCTCTCTCCATGTTTTACATTCATCACCCCTGCATTACTGGGCAGAGATTTTAAAAGAAAAAGGTTTCTCATTCCTACAGAAGACCACGATCAGCTACATTTACTTCTTTGGGCTAGTAAGAAGAACCCCCACACTACCAGAGGAGTGAAATGTGAAGTAAATCCAAAGGAGAACATCACTGCTTGTGAACATTTTAAACTGACATAATCAGCCTAAAATACACTGTTTAAATGTTAGGAAGCGGCAAATTAAGTAAGAGCACACTCACCCACAGAATTTAGTTTTAAATCTTTCTGTTGAGTGTTTCCTCTCCCCCAGGAGCATTCACCCAGTAGATAATGATATCCTGTATTATTTGATACACTTGTGTCATAATCATACTCTACCTCTGAGTCCCTGGTACTACCACAGAAGTGGAAAGCATCCATCAATTCCTTTCCAGTACTGTCTACTGAGCCCACCCTGATAAGGCCCACTGAAGCTGAAGCCATTAGCTCAACTGCATTCACCTTAGGTCCAAGTAACCCCAATATAAAATTCTGTAGCAACCTAATTATTTTAATCTCAAGTTTTTTAAACTTCGCTTGAACTTCACTGTTTAACCTCACTAAAATCCAGATATGCCCAAAATCAGGTGACTTCATTCAGAACAGCCATGTACGTTTTAGACAGTTAATCCAATCTAACTTTGTACTTTGGTTTTCCAAGTAACAACCACACCACATGACATGAGTGATGGCATTTTGCAATGCTAACAGCACATGCTCCTCTCCAATTCACAACAAGCTTGAAAATCACAGAAGCTGTTTTCATTCTCAGAAGTTTTCAGCCTCAGAGGGGCTGAATCCATCCATTTATTCTTTTACCACCATGTTCCTCAGTTGTAGGAGCTTCATAATGTTTGTGGTGGAGTCCTCCTGCCTTCCCTGACAAGCTTCATTTACCTTTAAAATCCTCCCTGAACCAGAAGCATGAATCCTAACCTGGATGGTTTTAACCATCTTCCTTTACCACAGGGAAGTGAAGCACCTTTTTACCTGCTTGCAGGCTTGCCTGGAGGCAGCCTTGGCTAACAAATCAGAAATCCTGACTGGCTGATCCTAACAAGGCCATCATGTTGAGCAAAAGGCACAGCAGCCCAGAAGGTAGTTAAAATTACTTGGAATTAGAAGAAAGCTGTTAGAAAAGCTGGACTGTACTTCATGCCATTAAAGATTACCTAAAATGAAACTCATTTTCATGGTATTTAAGAACATTAAAGTTAAAAAAATTTCTATTACTCTCTATCTTAGAGCATCTGGCCTTTTGTACTGCTCCACAAGCATCATCATGGAAACACTAGCTCTAAAGCCTACACTTTCTAACATTCTAGAGCTTTCCTCTATTTCTTCTGCAATGCATAAATCCAACAAAAACAAATCTGAAATGCTCTTTGGGAATTTTATCCCTTTGTAGTTTTAGCTTGACTGCAAACAGCAAGGGCTGTGTTGCACGCAGCTCAAGTCTCATTTATCTGTCTGCTTTAGAAAAGTAATAACAGTAATCTCAGAAAGCTTAATTATTCACCCAGTCCTTCATTCAATGTTGTTGTAGCCTGGTAATTTTTGTTAAATGGCAAGTTAAGGGGACCTCAGCTGAACACAATACATTAACTTACAGCAGCAGCATAGAACAACTCGCCCCAGAACAGACATTCCCACAAGGCAAGACTTTATCAAAATAAATACTGACATTATTTCTCCTGCTCCCCTACATCAACAAAAGTACTATTAGACTTTGGGACCAACTAGCACATTGCTGTGAATTATCTTTTTTCCTAAATGTTAGAAACTTAGGCAATGCTAAAAAAAACCCCTTGGATTCACATGTTTGTATTACATGCCTGTCACCAACCTAAAATTCAAATTCCAAAACCAAGAAACTTCAGGAAGGTCAACTGTGACAGCAATTCAATGAAATCCCTCTCAGCATCCATTCTAAGCTGCTTTCCTTCCAAACTTACATTTTCAAATCAAAATGCTTTAAAACTGGAAGCACTACATTTCCTATGATTTTCAGTCAAGGGACAACACAGAAGGAACTCTTAAGGAAGTAAGGTTGACCCTGCCAGAGAGTTATAAATAGGGATGGTAATTTAGAACTGCAACTACATGCTGGTGATGTTCTTAGTTTAGAAACGAGGGTACAAAGAAAAGGACAGAGGACACAGCTGAGTAACCTCAACACCTGATATATGTTGATCCTGCAGATACATCCCTAAATTCAAATCTTCTCATAGATAGGAGAATAAGCTTGAGAGGTGCAGAATTAGAAGCAGCACAAATTTATCCAAGTGTGTAAGAAGAGAGACATGCCTCTGGAAACTTGCTGGGAAAAGTCTTTTCACAGGCCCAAGACACCTCACAGTGCCAGGGTCCATAAAGTAAAGTTCTGCCTCTGTCTCCTAGTGAAAAGCCAGAAGATGCATTGTCAAAACTGAGACAAGAGCTCTCAGCTCCAGAACACAAACTTCGTAACAGGCATTAGAGTATATCTCCAGAATGTATCTTTTCAAGAGTAAACATGTTTCTAACAATTGACACCTCAAAGACTAGTAAAAGTGGTAAAAAATGGAATTAAAAGCTTTTCTCCCAAGTTTATTAACCAAGGAGACAGCCTTACTCAGCACAGTAGCTGACTAATGACTCTTATATTCCATCCTACAGAAAAGGACAGGTCAGGTTTAGAAAAGTATCTGAGAAGCAAAGCTTTGATAACAGACATACAGTCAAAGAACTAATATTTAGAATGTTTAAGTGGAATTACAAGTTGTATCTGTAAAAAACCCACACTTCTATGTTTAGACTAGTCCACAGAAAGATAATCCTCCCCACTAAAACCTCAACTGTCTCAGCAGAAGGCAGAATACTTACTGACTTACCTTTAAATACCTTTTATAATGCCTATAGGTCACCAATCTGAGCACATTTTGTATACTACCTGGCATTTTTGCATTTCCTAAGAAATACTATTAAACATGTTTTAACCTTAAGCTCTGTAAGTCTTCACATAGAAAACAAGAAAAAAGTGAAAAGAAACTTTACATTGTACCAGCAAGGAGGATTTTAGGCCAATATAGTTAACCCTCTTAGCCACTGTGCTTCAAGCAAACAGAGCCTGTGGTTTGGTAAGCTTATATTTGACAATGTGAATTTCAGTAGTTCAAAATCTTACACCACTACAGAGGTGAAAGCTTCTTTTATAGGTGTTTCTTGTTTATAAAAGATACTGACTCTGTTCTTGCAATGGGTATGTCAAAGACAAATATGCTCATAAACTTCTGATATGAGCTGTAAATGGTCACTCCAAGAAGTAAGAGACACTCAAAACTCCACTCAGATGTAACAGCCATGGCACAGAGACAGAACAGGATGTTGATTTATGATGTGCATTTCCAACACCAATTAAAACACTTGTTTATTAAATATAAGCTTTCAGTTTCACTTGCCATTTAAGAAAAGAAACTTTATTCTTATTATGCCTCCTGATTTCACAGAATATTTGGGTTTGAGAATCAGACATGTTTGAACAGGAGTGTATTAAGAACAGCTGAAGTTTAAAAAACATTATTCATAAGTTCTGTCACTGAAAACTAGGCACCAACCTTGCAACTCTTCTGTCTCAGGTACTGTTTTGTCCACAGCTGTACTATCCGGTTGGGATGATGCTACAGATTCTGTTAAAAGTGACTGACTGGACACAGGGCTGAGGGGCAAAAGAAGAAAATTATCATTTTTATTATGCATTTTCACATTTTTTTCCTGTAAGAGATATATTAGGACACCTCTTGATGAGAAGGTATCCCAGAACCTCTGAAGTTCTTTGTGTAACCACTTAAAACTGCTACAATCTGAACTGACACAAAAGGTAAACTTTTTTTTTCAACTCATACTGAAAGCAACAAAACAGTTTCCACCGTAAAAAAGGAAAATATTTTGGGTGGTTTGGCATACCATCATTCCACACAGAAGCAACAATGCAACATTCAATATGCAAGGATCTTTACAACAGAAGTCAGCAAGATAATTGCACAGGAGACAGTTTCAGTGTTCTGGTGATACAAACAAGAAAATTGCAGCGTGTCAATGTTTCCAGTAATAAAGCTGCAGCAGCTGCACACAGAACCCCTTTCAGAGTGTAAAGTGGTGCAGGCTAAACTTCCCAATGCTTTAGCCATACTGCTAAATCACAGCATGGCTGAACACTCACCAATGAACACTCTGAGCAGTTTAGAGGGAGCAATTCAACACTAGCCATGACTCCCAGCCAAGATGCTCATCCAGCAGCTCTCCTATGGAACAAGACAGTGCTACCTCTTGCTTGGGACTTAGAGCTCTATCTCATTTGCAATTTTTTTTCTTCCTTTCTACTAAGGGATTCACTCTGAAGGCAAAAACCAGATTATCCATGAGCCCATGAACCAGCACTCCATGGCACAACTGGAGCACTGGAGTTGTAATTTTAATTGGCAAGAACTGCACATAGGTCTTGAATTGCCCCATTTGGCCACCTACAAAAGGGCATTGTCAATTAATTTTATCTGTCCTCAGAGTATCCTAAGTCTGAGGTATTTCCAGAGACTGAAGTTGAATTCCTGCTTTTTTTTATTTTGAAAACAAAAACCCAAGCAAGTGACACTGATTTTTTTTCAAGTGCAAGTCCAAGAACAACCATCCACTCCTTTCTTCTGCAGCCAGTAATCAAGCCAGTGATCAGTGAGGCACTTCTATTCTTTCATGGTTTTATTGAAGTTGTGACAGAACAAAAGCAAGGCACTGTAATTGGTTCACATCTGTGCATTGACCTGGATGAACTTTTTTTTTTTTACACACACCAGAAGAGTTGTTTCAGGGTAAGATACGTATTTTCTACCCCAACTATAAACCTCAGAATGGAAAGACTAAATATAGCATCAAGCATGGCACCTAGCTCTCAGTTCATATGCAGGATCCAAGCATGAGATAACACCTCCTATAAAAAGCTAGGGAACAGAAAAGTCTGAGCAGAATCAATCAGCAGTAACTGATGAAATCTCCCTTGCCCTGTGTTGCACTACATTCATTTTTTAAAAGAAAAGTTGAAATGAGTATTACTGCAAGTTTAGCTTCCATAGTATATAACACACTAACACTTTTCACTCAAAAAATTTCCAAAGTGCTTAAGTTGCTGTTGGTTGTGTCACTCTAAACTGAAATGGAGCCACTAAATATAAACAAATATTTAGCTTTTACAAATGGAGAACACTTAGTAAGTCTGAGTGATTTATAAGAGGATATTATGTATCCTTGAATAACCCAGATGGAAATTACTTGTTTAATAAGAGATAATTCAGTAGCACAACTTGTACCAAGACTTGTGTCTTTACCCTGTTCTAGTACTCCCCGCTTCTTGCAAAGCAACTGGCTTGTTAACACATTATCATACATTTATTTATGAGAGCTCTTGTAAACAGCTCCCTGCCATTTTACAAAAATCCTCAAATTTCTAGGATGAGAAGAGTTCTCCTTTGGTAAATGTACAACTACAAGTTGAGGAAGCAGAAGAGCAGCCAGACAAATCTCTGTAGAACAGAAACTGACAACTTCCATTTAAAGCTAAATTCTAAAGACAAATTTCCATCTGAATGCCAGATGAAGCACAAAGATCTGCTAGCATTCACCCTGAGATCCCATGCCTTAAAGTTAACACTGAAATCTTACACCTTTTCCTAATCCTGGTTCCAGCATTTAATTATGCAGGATCAGCACACTTCATTTAATCATTTTGACAGAGATTTTTCAGTAAAGACACAGAGCAGACTGAAGCACCTTACCTTGGCTGCATAGATGGAGTCGATGTAGAATCTAAAGTGGACTGAGTTTCCTGGGCACTGCCCTCTGTGCACTGGACCGGTAAGGACTCGGTGATACTACTGACAGAGGCTGCTGCAAGACACACCCAGGGAAAAGGCGTTATGCTGCTTCCTGCATTACAGAAGTTACACTCTGCATTTACTCCTCGACCCCTACAACACCAGCCAGGAGAGTAACTGAATCTCTGTCTACACCGTAAGGAACTGTAATTTTACAAAAAAGTAATTATGTTTGGCCATATTTTGATCTTGTTTCAGCCCCAGGCCCTCAGAACTTACACAGCAGAAAATTCTGAAGCTGGAGTTCTAAAGCAGTTATTATTTTTTATTAATTAAAGCATCTATGGACAGCTCTCTCAGCATGAACTGCTGTACTCTGACACAAGAAGTTGGTGTTTAGTTTAAAAAAAATCAAGATGGATCTGGGAGAACACTAGTATAACATCCTAATGCCAACTCCAGATGCATTTTGAACATGTAGAATGCAGATGCCCAGATTTCAATGGAAGATATTGCTTCTACTTAAAAGGTCAGGTTGAAGGAAAGGCAACAGTACACAGAGCACTGGGCCAAAAAGAACAGAAAGTATGTGAAGTTAAGGAGAAACTATTGTTGCCTTTTCCCATCCTGGAAATGAAACTCAAGATAACTTTAGTAAGGAGGTAATGTAAGAGCAGATCTTTCCTTGAAGACCTTCAGGGGAACTTATGGAAAGATGTGCACAAAAGCCCCTGAAGGCCTTCAAAAGGAAAAGCCATCACTATCAAGTGTCTACAGGTTAATCTTTAAGAATGAGGTCACAGAGATGAAATACCTGTACTTAAAACGCCTTTCACAAACATTCCCCAAACTCAATCCTATCTCTGTCAATAATTTCAGCAAAAATATGTTGTAGTGTTTTTTCTGCATTTTTATAATTTCAAATCAGAAACACTCAAATGAATACAAAAGGTATTAGCGAGAGTCTACATCTGAGCAGATTAGTGGCAACACAATTACATTATGGGCATTCCAACCAAGCTCATTCCATAAGGTAAGATGCTGGAACGAAATGGTTTGCACTAATGCTCCAACAATCAGTATCTGGACATGGCCAGGAAGCTGCTGTCCGCTCAGTCAGGCTGAGTTGTTGACACACACACTGTGTGCTGGGGTTACTTACCAGGAGGGCTAATTCTACCATTACTGTTCTGCCTTTGAAGGTGTTCTTTGTAGCACACTGAGCACATGCCATTTGTGCGAGGATTCCCGTAAAATCCGCAGCCAGTGGAACAAAGCATAGGCACTTGGCTACGGTTAGTTTCTTGAGCCATTCTCCCTTCTTCTATAAACCTGAAATTGATACACACAACCCAGCATTTAGAGGCCTGAGAAAATTCTTCTTTTACAGCTGACATTTGAAAATCTGGAATTTCCTACAGCTCAGCAAAAAGACCATCCAGAAAAAATGCCTTGTGGGTAACTCAGTGCCCTTTCCCAAAAAGTCTATAAAGCCTGCCCAATAGCACAAATACAGTCATATGTAGGCTTTGCATGACCCAAACTCCCAGCCCCACCAATTTATTTTCAATATATACCCCACAAAGAAAAGTAATTTTATCAAATATTGGAAGTATTACTGCTTCTGGCAGTCAGGTAAGGGGGAGGGGGACACTTATGCTGAAACCTGAACACCTGACACTGTGCATGAGAGCTGTAAAATAGAGACAAGCATGGTAACACAGGTTTACTTGCTGCATAATTATAATTAACAACAGTCACATGAATCCACATGTCACTGCTTAGTCACTGCGTCATTAGTGAAAGACGACACAACTGCTTACCACAAACCCTGGATTGTGATTTTTCATACACTAAGAAAATCATCCTTACAGGCAAAAAGTATCAGACCATGTACACAACCTCCTATTTATAAATTCATTGTGAAAACATAATAAAAATGAGAAGTAAGAGATATATAAGTTGAGAGATATATGATATACGAGTTGCCACATTATAAAACCCAATTTTAAGGATGTTAAATAAAGACTATATTTTTTTTCCCCTGGCTTGTATTAATCAAGTTTATAGATATTTGTAAGACATCACAAAAAAATTACAAGAAATGACAATTTCCATCAGTGTTCTGAGACTCCTAACTATTATCAAGTGGTCTAACTTGGAAATAATTTTTGACATGTCATTTCATGAGATAAAATTAACTTCCCATTTTCCCCCTCCATAAATATACAATTGCACTTTTCAACAATTTTGAAAGAAAAACAGCTTCACATTAAGAAACTAGATATATCAAGGTATAAATTACCTATACTTAATTCAAGATCAACTTAGGTCTACCATTTCCTGATTACAAAGTATGCTGAAGCATAGGTAATTTTAATTCTTGCAAGTCAAACCAAAGATAAGCAATATTACTGAAAAAATAAAATCAATCTTGTAAGTAACATCAGTATACATTTCAAACAAACAAAAAAAATACAGAGGGAAAGGAGTTTCAAATTACTTGAACACTTCACCAATTACAATGTTATAAAACTAGATGAAACCATAGTAGTGCCACAGTAAAAAAGATTTCCTTTTACATAAGAGGTATTCAAAGCCAAACACAAGCAACATTCCCACTATTTTGTTTCCAGAGAAATCTCATCTCTCACACCCACATCCACTCCATTTTGTTTTTATTTCCCCAAAATATATGAAATTGATACCAAGAGCAAACCCCTGGGTTGCAAAGCCAACAGCAACACAGAAACAAGTCTTCTGCTCACAGCAATAAGGTACTTTACGGACGACGAAGGATTCAAGATATAAGACAAGGAAGAGGTACAGGCAGGAAGACAACCAAAATCTGATAGTATCTTTTTCAGCTTCAACCTGCAATTAAGCTTATTTCAGCTGTTGACTTCACTCCCCCACTCCAACAGAGAATCACTTGCTTTCAACATACAAAGCCCCCATTGACCTCACACGACAGCTAAATTTGATTTTTGCTGAAGTACTGCACTTGTAGCTGAAAGAGCACTTTCATT
>NW_005054313.1:1351535-1367990 GCF_000277835.1 Geospiza fortis | reverse complement strand
ATACAGTCTTTCAGAATGAAACTGCAAGTAGTGCATGTGGAATTTAATTCTTATGCTGGGCCCAACATTTCAGAGAAGCCATTTCAGGGAAGTGCAAATGAATATGAGTTTGCTCTGCTTTGGTAACCAGAACCAATTTAAAGCTGAAACCTTACGCAAGTCACTTTTGGCATAGAATGTTTAAGATTGAAAGACTAATTAAAAACACTTTCGACTGAGTATTTCAAGAGCTAATAGAGATTCAATGTCACAATGCAGCATTAATCCTTTTAACTTTAGGCAGCAGCATATTAAAGAACCCTACACTAACTTCCAGATTGTACCATGATTTTCTTTCTGTTCAATATTAGATCAAGCAGCACACAGGATCTCAGTAACTGCACCAGCCACTGCTAATATTCTCCAACACAATATTGCTGAAGGGATCAAGTGCTAACAAACATGGAATAACAATCTCTAACTTGGATGTAAAAAAAGTTCTGCTCCAATTCAATAAACAAACTGTGAAAGGTGCCCAAAGATGGCCAGATGAAAAACAAGAAAAGCTGGCCTGAGTTCCAGCTAAGCCAGTTCCCAAGTTCATTAACCAGTGGATCCTGTCACCAGTCAAAGCACAAGCCACTGGCATGAGGCTCCAGAACACTTCAATCTCCAAAGGGAAGTGCCAGGGATTCTTCTGAAGAGTTTTAATAAGGGCCACAGGAAGCGGAAGATCTTTCATTGGTTGCTAATATTTAAGAAATACAATGAATAAGAGATAGGATCAACCTGATGCAATGTTAGGAAGCCAAAGGAGAACTTGAACCAAGACAACAGCTTGTTGGATATGAAGGGGACAATTGGGTACAATCCACCTCACCCACACAGTTACTGCTGTGAGCTACCAAAAAAACCCACCAGGAAAAGAAATGACCATCACCAACACAAAGTTTTGTGACAGTTCAGTGAGCTCAGTCAGTTCACAAGCAAAAACACAAGTAGAAAGTCCAACACAAGAGAGGGTCTGGAACTGATGTAAGGAAGGACATGTGACCAGGAGGGCCAACACATGTTTCAGCAGCCTTTAAGCTCCTGGGATGGTTGAACTCATCTACTTGAACCCTAAAGCCACAGAATGCCGAACCAGTATAATAAGCTCTCCCATGCTTTGCCCTCCCTTTCAGTGCTCACACGTACCAAAATGAAACGAGGAAATGATCAAACTTTAAAAAATCAACCACTTCACCTTCTGCCAATTAGTTTCAACACAGATTGGTTTCTGAGCTCATTTGTCACGTGTGTGCTATTTGGGCAGGAGAGAGGGTCTAGCTGCAGACACGTGTGGAAATGCCTGTTTCAGCAGCAGAGCTGCTAAGAGAGCCACTAGCCAAAACCAGGCATTGAAAAGAGAACGAAAGAGACCCAAGTACTGGCAGTTCTGCCCCTGCACTCGAGCCATGCCTCTCCTGTACATATGGATGACAGAGCCTGGCTGTGTGGGGACTCTGGGCCCCAAGCAAACTGCTACCAGCAGAGCAGCCGGACTCTGGCCCCACCACAGCAAACACGGGCAATGAGAGATCACGGAGCAGATGTGTTTGGGGGAGGGAAGGGACCTCCCATCAGCCCAGTTCTTGGCTCAGATTCAGGTGATTTTTGTTTCAAAACTGTAATGGCTCACACAGGAAGATCCACAGTATCACCAAGCCCAGACATCCCATACAGCAGTGAAGGTGGGCACTCACTGCTGAAACCACTGTCAGAGGGGCAGGCACACTCCCACAGCTCTGGCCATTGCTGCCCCCTGTCCCTGCCTGCAGCCACATCAGCTCAGCCATCTCATGCAAACAGCACAAATATTTGTTCTGGTGCACTGGAGAGCTTGCTCATCTGACAGAAGATCAACTCCAAAGAAATGACATACACTGCACAGGAAGTGACATGGCTAAAAATAGGACAACCCTTTTTAGGGGCAGCAAGCCCTTGCTGAGCATCAAGCCTACTGTAAAATAAATCCCAAGTGCATACATGATCCATAATTTCAAAAATGGCCTTCCCCTAGCTTGGCTCCAGCATGACACTTGAAGCAGCTTCATAGTTGAAATGACAACAAGGTCTTGGGATCAACATGTAAGTCCCTCTCGGTTTGAGGTGTCACAAAACAAACGTGGAGCTTGTCAAGCTCCTGGAAATGCCTCTGGGCTCTGCCTGTTCCCCCAGAGCTGTGCCTGCATAGCATTCATTGAGTAATGCTATGAATTCTGAAGGTTATTCTGAATGCAGAATTGATTTATCTTAAAGAAAAAACCCAAAACAACAGAGCTCTTTACAGTATTTTAAGCACATTCCCTGCTCTGCTTTACAATATAGTTGTATAACCAGTTGTAGAAGCCCTAATGAGAAGGAACAGACTAGAGGGAAGTGCAAGAGCTTTCAATCTCAGCGCAACCCCAGAACATCTACTTCCTTGAAGATTATGGAATAAACACCCTCTTTCTGTATTAGCTAAAAATTGCTAAACTTCAGCTGAAATTACCTCTGTTTTCTTAAAGATATTTATTGCCACTAGAAGCATGGCAGCACACACCTCTGCAGGCTAAGTCCTCCTTTTCCTACAAGTAAGGTGCTTACAGTCTACCTCTTCCTGTTTACTGCTGCAGTACACAACTTCATTCATTTAATAATGCCCTCTTACTGCTGCTGCTACAGGTCCTACTTTTCCTCCCTCACCATCACATCCTCAGAGTAAATTCCTCTCTGTACCAAGCAAAAAATATGGAAAGGCCATGCCTACAAAATGCATAGAATTGAAGCTGTAGAAACACTAAAGCAGAGAAAGTCTTCTGGACTTCAAGTTCTCTGGAGAAAGTGACACATCTTCCAATATTCTGTAAAACAAGCCACAAAATACTTGCGGACATCTCTTCCCCACAGAGCAGGCACTGTGATACTGGTCTTCCTCCCCACCCCCTCTTTCTTATTTTCCTTTTAATTAAAATGTTTATATGCCACTAGTTTCAAATAACTGATACCCCAGCTTTATAGGCTGCAAATGTTAATCAGTAAGATCAGAGAGAGGAGCATTTAGCAGGATTAAACACACAAGGTTTAAGAATAATCTCTTTCATTTCCCCCCCCCCCATTCTAGACAAGAAAAAAAAAATCTGGCACAGAAGCCAGCTTTCTCTTCATCTGTCTTGCCCAAAGAAAAAGGTCTCTTGAATACCAGTTACCCTCATACTTCGATGTTCTGGTAAGGAAAACAAGCAGATCCTCACATTCTGCGGTACAGTTTTGTGTTCTGCAGATACTCCTAAAATCTGTGACTGGTATGGGAAGGATCCCTCCCAAAAGCTAATGCTGAGACCACCCAAACAGCATTGTGCCTCAGCAGCACAGCAGACACAGTTTGAACCATTCTGATGCCAGGTTCGAAACTGCTTCTCAAAGAGAAAGCAGAACACAGTGTGAACCACTCTTCACTGTCAAAATCAGCACACTGACAGTTATACCTGACACTCACCTCAAATGATAAATCCAATTTTAACAAGTGATTAAAATATTCCCTCCTCTGTCATAATCACCTTTATAATGAAGTAGTTCAGCACTGACTGAAATAGCAACAACACTAATGGTCATTTTCTCTTTGTGCTAATGAAGCAAAGAAGGAGCAGCAGACATGGTAATGTGCGCTGCTTAAATATACAAAGCTTCATTCCAAGCACAAATAAGACACAAAGTTGGGCACACAAAAATACATTTCACTTTTTAGCATGTACTGGCACAGACACCCAATACCACCTGTACCACCATATGAAAAGGCAGGCTGGTACAAAAGGCAATAAATAGGAAATGCATTTCTCTACAGGCTTATCAAAACAAAGGGCAAATAAAAGCCTAAGAACAAAGTTCTGTTGAATCTTGCTGCAGAAGCTCCCAAAGCACTGGCTGTGATCGAGATTACCAGTTCATACTGGAATTTGGTGCTCAGGTGTCCTGCTTCCAGCAGGACACTACTCAGGGTATAAAGCACTAGAATCACAAATTAATAGCAAGCTACACAACAGTACTGGGTTTTTTTACTCCACTGCTTTCTCCCAAAAGGCTCCAATTTACATTCACCGAGCAGTCATTTGTAGCTGCTTTAAGGCATTATCATGTCCCAGCAACTTGCTATGGAGCCAAGAAGAACTGGCAGATTTGAATAGGGGCCTCAGTCATTACAGCTCAGCCCAGCTTGCTGGTTGCAGTCAGACATGTCATTTCATCTTACAGCTCACCCCTGCTAAAGCACTGCAGCTGGTTCACATTTGCCAGCACAGCTACATGTGTAGTTACACTCTGACCCAGTTTCATCAGAATGCTTTGAGTTAAAAAAAGTGAATATGGTTAAGGACCAGCTATGCAAGCAGATCTGTAAGGGCAGCGACCTCTTTGTTCCTGTAGCAGCAGAACACACAGCTGCTGCATTTTTCAAAACACAGGAGTTCCAACTTCCTCAGCACCAAGAGAATCCATACATTTTAAAGCTTTCTACTCATTCTACTGAGCCTCCAGTTTTCTTCCTGCTCAAAGTTTTAAATTGCAATGTGAAGTAGAAGTTATATGACTTCATAACAAAAACAAAATACTCATGCTAGTGACCAAAGACTTACATAAGATGTTCTTTTAACTCACTTGACAAGTCGTTTAATATCTACTATGTTCCTGTCTATTCCTGTTGAACAGCTTTTTATTTTTGTTTCATGCACAGACTTAATTTAGGCTACAATCAAGTACTTATACTAGACACTCCTAGCAGAAACTTTACAAAAAGGCGTAAACAGTTAGAGAACTCTTTTCTTCACTTCCAATTTTTATTAGTTAGCAAGCTTAAATCCTTCAATACAAGAACTAAAATATAAATAAAATTGGAACTCTTAAGAAAGCGATATCTAAGATTTAAGATGTCAGAAAGACTGTGAAAGAATCACACTAGTGGAAAAAAGACACACTCATGAGAGAAAGCCGCAGATGGACAGAAAAGAGACAGTTCAGGTCTTAGGAAGAGACAGAACATTAGCAACTTTTGTAACTAATCTGAGCCAGAATATCATAACCCCAGGAACACCTGGTACAGACAAAGCCTCCAGTGTTAAAGCGTGTATGCTGCTAAGTACAGCTGACTGCTCTTGTACTCAAGGTTACACGAGGAACAAGAGAACATTTCACTACAACCTCTCCACTCTTGCTAAGCAAGAACAAAGATGCACAGATTCTATACTGGTATCAAGGAGATCACTGATAATAAGGACTCGGCTTTCCATGCTTGTCTACATACACTATTAATAGATGTTACTTTGAAACTGTAATTACTACTTGTGACCACGCTTAACCTTTGCAAAGCATGGATTACCAGACTCAAAGATTAACTTCTGTAAAAGTGGTACCTCAGATTCTCATTCACCTCATAAAAAAGCATCTCATTGCTTGGAGTAGCCACTTAAAGCCTACAAACAGAAACAAGTATAAGCAAATTTTTCAGACTTAATTTCCAAACTTTCTAGTATAGTCAACACACCAAAGAAAGGGCCAATTCCATGAACATCATTACTCTACTGAAGATTAATTCTTAAAAAAACCCCAACAATTAACAAGCAATGTAAGAGATACATTTTATTACCTAGTAGGAAGAAGCATATTTTATCTATTTTGGATTTCAAAGAGGCAGAGTACAGACAAAAGGATCTGTATTGAAATTACAGAAAGTTGCCACACAGAGCTACTGGTGTGATGCCAGGTTTTTTGCAGTAATGACCACTACTTTATGGAGCATCTGCTAACTTCTGAGACACCTAAAAAATTAAGTGCAGCACTCTGTATAAAGCCTTCAACACTCCTATTTATCATGCATTTCAATTTGAGTTAAAAGCAGCAAAAACACAAGTCAGGATGCCAAGGATTATCACTGTTTGTATATTTAAGCCTGTACATTGGGACTTCTAGCTGTTCTAGACTAACACTGCAGCACTGCTAGAATTAGACCCTTGCATATGACATTATCCAAACTTCCTGAGATTCAAATAAACAATTTTTTCCTCTGACTTAGAAAATTTAAAAGCCTCTTATTTCCCAGTAGCACAACACATTTGTAGGCCACCCCCAGTTCATCCAGCAAACTCCAGTCCAGAGCAACACAGAAATGCTTTCAGAAAGAGGCACCACCAGCATGTTCTAAGTTTCTGTCTCTCCAGTGATGACTATCAGAAAATCTAAGCTGACAAAGCTGCCTTTTTGGAGAGGTCAACCTGAATGCAAGTGAAAACAACAAAACAAAACTTACATACACAACAAAACTCACTTCTTGGATTCAAGAGGAAAAACAGCAAATAACCCTTGGAGCTAGACATGCTTGTTTACAGCTATGACAGGGACCTTCAATAAAGATAACTAGTTAAACATTAAAAGCACTGAGAGCAACACAGTAATTGTAGTTGTTCAGTACATAGTAAAGACAATTTCGAAGTGAGTTACAAAGAAAAGTGAAGAGAAAAGAGTATATTATGTGTTTCAGGAAGTTGGTTTTGATCTGGCATCCTTGGGGGAGGCACAGTGAAGAAGTTCAAGCAGCATATCTGAGGAACACAGAAGACACTGGCCAGCCACCCATCTGCTCATGCTGTCCTACCCAAAGCACTCTGTCCATGCACACGCCAGAGAAGAATGGCTTGTCTCCCAGATATGAAGTGGTACTTACTCAGTTTAGCCCCCCCAGCTCACTCAAGATCTAAAGCAGGCAGGCTGAGCAGGCCCATTTCTGGAACATGGCTGTCTCTGAGACAAGACTGATGCAGAAACCTTACAAGATGTTACACTTGTGACAGAATGTGCAGTTGCTTTCAAAAGAGCACCCTTTTAGAGTTCTTGCTCTGGCATTTCTGCTCAAGAGGAATAAAAATTCAGACGTTACACCCATTAGAAAAACCAAACCATGTCAGTAATTGCTCATCAGCAGCTGGTTGTGTCAGCTCACACAGTTTCCATCATGTGCGGCTGAACTGGTGCCAAGTTGTACAAGTCACAGACATTGCTTGAGGAGCCCTTTTCTCTCCTCTGGAGTTTATGCCATCTCATACCTGTATTCTGGCATTCAGGTGCTGCAGAAATACTTGAGTTACCCTTCACAGACCCATAAATTTAAGGTTTACTTGAAATCTGTCAGATAACAGAAATGCCTTCTTTTAAAATGCTCTACAAAAGGTAAGAAAGCTATTCTGAAACAGACCAGACAGGGTTAGATTCTGCTTTCTCTGGCACCAGATATTGACGCTGGCCATTTCAGAAATCAGAGGTTGTATAGAATTAGAATCAGGAGATTCTAGAATTCTCTAAATTCCTTTAGAATACCAGGCCAACAGGGATGCAGGAGAGCAACTCCATAAACTATCTTTGGTGCTGTATTTTAAAACAGGTTTGACTTAACGCACTGATGAGAAATAATCTGTAAGAAGGATTCAAACACTTACAAGATTACCCTCATAATTACTGAAAGAATAGATATAGATGCAGTAATCGCTTCTTTTGAGCTTCAGTGAATAAGTAATCTTCTCTCAATACAGCATAAGTTTCACTTATTTTAAGCATATCAAACCCAGAAGAGATAAAAGCCGCTTTAACACGAGTTCCCGAAATAGACAGCTTCTTGTTAACAAAGCACCTGTTGCCGAGAACTGACAGTAAGCACAAAACACATTATAATTTGTTTTCATAAACAGCACTATGTAGAATTTTAATTAGCTTATAATGCCACAGTTCTATGTGGGCCTAATGCTAAGGAAGCTCCTGCTCTAATATCGGGGTTCCTATGTGTTAATAAATAAAACTGTCATCATTTCTGGCTAGGGCATCTTGAATTCAGCTTAACTTCCAAGAACACTGTGATTATCATGCATGATGTGTAGTTCTATTTAGAATTATGCACTATATCTAATTTAAGTGTGTAAAATTATACAATACCCTTACTGTGGTTTGATGGGGAACTCAACCTAAAGCTAAAGCCTGACCAAAGAAAGAGGGTATGTAAGGACAAGTTTTCGGCAGAAGAGGTATAAGTACAGCGTTCCCTGTGGCAAAGCTGCATTCCTCATCTCTTTCAATACACTTAAATTTAGTCAAGGGACTCAAAGGTATTACTTTGTTTTAACCTCAATGCTATTCTGGAAAGGGGGGCTGTTTGCTGCTTTTTTTATCCCTTAATTATTATTTCAATCACTGGAGAAGCCAGCTTACATGATGCCAAACAAATTACATGTACTACATAAATGCCTACATATTAAAACTTATCACCCTGTGCAAAGCATAAGAAAATACTTCACAGGTGATCAGCAGCTGCCATGTTGGACAACTGGTATTTATCCATCACTTTAATACACTGTCAAGTTTCACTGAAGATAGGAATAGACCAACTGGTCACACTCTGAAGTTTTGCATCTTTCCTTAGTTTCCTCTCAGCTGTCACTTTACACTCGCTGAAACAATGGAACATGTAAACATCCAACTGCAACCTATAAACATGCATTCAGGATCTATTCATATGCAACTAATGCAATGGTTTCATGAAACAGGTAATTTGGGGCTTTAGATACCTCTGTCACAGCATTGCTGGGACAGGAACTGATCTACCCTGAAGACTTCATTCTTCACAATCTTGGATTGGCTCTTGTATCTGGTTTATGGTTGTAGGCCTGTGCCAGAGGAGTCAAAGTTAACAGTGCACTGCAGGAGGAAGGTGAACCTACCAAGTCAGTAGCAGAACTAAAATCTAAGGCATAGCCTCACTTACAGCTTAAGACAAGGAAAAAGGCCCACATACCAGGAGGGTCAAAGCATGAATTAGTGAGAGTTGCCTTGTGTCAGCTTTAACTAAGTGTCAAGTTAACAGATAAGGGGCTAGGGAATTATCAGAAATTTGCAATGAGACAGTCTCCTTTCTGAAGGTTTCCAGAAGTACACCACTTGCTCAGATGGAGAGGTCACTGCTTAAGAAAAGCTTAAAACAATAATGGAAGCAACTTGATTGAGGACAACTGGCATTTCTTCCCCCACTGCCATCATGGAACAGAAAATAGTTTTTTACACTTCTTCCCTAAGCCCATACAGAACAGACTGCACATATTTCAGTTTCTCAACTGAGGAGAAAGCCAGAGCTGACAGCTCTCGAGTAAGAGTCTGCATTGCAAACACTGTGCTTTAATCACTAGGGCATCGTTTTTACCTACAAAATACTCCAGTTACAACTCTCTGAACTGCCCTCCTGATAACCAAGTCTGCTATTCATTCTGTTTCCAGACAAGATTCCGCTATGTGAGCACACATTTCTAGTACAATGTCTCCCCCACTCACTGTCCAGAACACTTAGATCAGCAAGTTAAGAACACAATCACCTAAAAATAGCATGGCTGGGTGCCACTGTCTCCCCACTTATTACTGTGTTACCTTTGTACAGAGTTTTTTTCTACAATTCTACATGGAAAAATAAAGCCATAAATGGCTTCAGAGGCGGGACTTGTAATCAAAAAGGCCAAGCTGTTAAGTAGTGCCCTGGGATTTCCCTTTTTTCCTCAAGCCACATAAACAGAAATTTACATTTTTAGAAGCATTTTGAACAATAACTCCTTAAGTAGATCCGATTTCTCTTTTTATCCTCTTGCCATAGTGATTGTATTCTGCCAGAGAACAGATTGACACATGGCAAAGTAACAGCACTTCCAAGAGAAAGAAAAGTTCACAATATAAAGGAAAAGTACACAAACAAAGCAAAACGCAGGCCAGATCACCAAGTATTTTGCTTGGCATATTAAAGCCAGTGTCACACTTCAGAATGGATAAGAATGGGGAGAGAAAAAAATCTGCTCACAGGATATTGAGCTTCAACTGTCAAAAACGTGTGGCTTTCTATCATGATGCTCATTCCCTTCCATTCACAAACTATGGCCAACAGGGCTATTATCAGGAAACAATGGAAAAAAGAACAAAGTATTTGCCTTTTTATTATGGTACTGGGTCAGAAACAGGAGGATTATCAGCAAGAACAAGGCCCTTGAATCTGGCCTAAGGATGCAGTCACAGGCAGAGCAGGTTCAGCTACGCCGGTTCCACAAGAACAGCGTCCTCGCTACAGCTCAGAGAGAAGCCCAGAGCCCTCACACTGCCTCCTAGAAATCCCTTCTGTCTCACACCCCTTTTGTGAGGGCAAAAATCCCCACACATAACTGTTGAAGAATATTTGTATCCCTTACATGAAAACACACATTAATTTTAACCCATAAACCTGCATTTTAAAAATCAACTGCCCCATTGTAAAACTTGATGCTGCTTAAGGAAACCCAGGAACAGCGCACTGCACATTTTACACTGCATATGCCACCCTGTTTAAGTTCACCAGGCTGAGCTTTCAGGCCATACAAAAAATTTTCAAAAAATTCTTCATTTCAGGCCTTGACAATCTGAGAAATTAAGGTGTCAGAGCTGCAGTAAGGATAGAGGTATTACTCAGACAAGACTAATGTTCCAAGCATTCTGATTGTGTAGTGTGGGATCTGAGGTTGAAGACAGAAGGATAAGTAGGTAGCAACTAATCAGGGATTTATATATATACAGAATGACTAGGTATAAACTTAAGACCATGGGTCACAGTCACATTATGACTTTGCAGAATAACAAGCTAATTCCTGCAGAAAGAGACCAGAGGAAAGAGCCAAAAGTTTCAAAGACACCAAGTAAGAGAAAAGCAAATGCAGGAAGGCAACAAAATCAACCAAGCGACCAGAGTGTGAAATGAGATTTTTTTTGTTGTTATACTGGAAGAAAAAAATTAAAGCAATTACTCCACTGCTATGCACAGAAGTTTAAAATCACTTTTAAAAGCACTCAAAGCACCAAGTTTGACTGGACTTATTAAGAAGGCAATAAAGACATGCCCAGCTGCCAGACCATTCTACAAATCAAACACTCCTTTATGTCAACACTAGTCTTAGCCCCTGCATGGTTTGTCACACACAACTGATAATTTGTTTGTTATGTAACTAATAGTAATATACTTACCTTGACCTATTGTTACTAATCCTGCCTTCCTCCTCTCCAAGGATACTTTAAACAAACCCCACGAAAATATGTTGGTACTCAAAACAATTCTACTGAGCCATTCTGAAGTCTTTGTCCTAAAAAGCATTTCATCAAAGTCCTCCCACGTTGCCACAATTTTCTTCTTTCTTTGCACGTTAGTAATCAAATATTTTGGTATCATAAAACAATAAATACTTTTCTTGTCACCTTTCACCTGAAGGACAACATTTGTGTGATAACTAATTCTAATTAATACCTACAAAATCACTTAAGGACTTGACACCAATATCCAACAGCATGTCATACCAGCATGATACTTGGATACCATAAACCCAACATGAGAAGTTTGGTGAAATTCACTTAGAAAACTCTCTGGTATCAGCAACTACAGCTGCCTGATAAGCATCTTACCTGATTCTGAAGGAGCTGGGCAAGGAGAGCATTCTCCAAACCTTTCAGTTAACACTCACAACCACTTCTTTTGCTCCTACCTTGATAATGATGCAGATCCCAATGCAAGGTCACCCCACTGCACAGAAAACATTCTGGTACATGACAGCATTGCATTGAATTAAGGACTTGATTGTATCTGATTTTAGAAAAACATGTTGAATTCATACAAAATTCATACAGGGGGTAGTAGAGAAACAATTTTATCCTTCTTTACAGTCTTATATCTTCCCTGCCACCCCATCCTCGAAACCAGCATGATCAACAACTCTCTGAATGTTTTCTCCTGGCAATCTAAATTAGAGACAGCATTCTGTATACAATGCATTAATAGGTCCAATTTAGGTACAGAATGCTACATTTTTGCCTGAAGAATCAGTGGTTCTCTTGCTGCAAACATATTTTAAACCTTAAGTGGAAAATACCTGCCTTTCTCATGCAATATTTTGCTTTCATCAGCACAATTATACTCCACAGCACACACACGAAAATCATCCAGATACCTGCATTGTTCAAACCAACAGTGAAAACTTCAGGCCTTGCTTAAAAAACCCATGCAATGCAAAATGTTTCAATGAGCCCAAAACACCTCACTTCCATCTCAGAAATACCTCTCTTAAGCTCCCATTCTAATTTGACTATTAAAAGTTTATATTTGTCTCGCTAATTCTTCACATAGATAAAGATGCATTAGCATCAAGCATTACAGGACACACTGGTGCAGTGCTGTCTTAAACCCTGGGCTAGCTAAACTGCTGGGGTGGCTGCCAGGCCTGCCAAGCCAGCCACACTGTTTATAGTTTAGTTCTCCAGATAGAGGATTATTACGTTTCAGACTGACAAATACCATATCCTGAAGGTTAGAGTCCTGTGACACAAATACATCCTGGCAGGGCAGAACAGCTGAGCAGGGGTGGTCTTCAGCACAGAGACAGTCTGAGCTCCTGCAAGACTGCTGAGGCATTAAGTTAAAGGAATAACTGTGGGTTTAATAAAACTGCTGCTTAGAAAGGAGCTATTTTTAGGAAATACTCAAATGAGTGTGCTCATTTGTCTAAGTAATACTCAAAATACTGCCTTAAACTGACTTAAATCCTAACCTGATCCATCTTCTGCTCCATTTAGATCAACTTATCTCTTAATGCATAATTTATTAGCCAAAAAAGTTACTTCTCTAATTGAAAAAAACTCAGTTTCTTTCAACAATTGGAGAATGAGCAAAAAACCCCAACATGATCAAGGAGAAACAGTTTTTGCAATGTCAAAGCTTTGTTTTAACTAATCTCTGTTTAGCTCAAAAGCCCTATAAACACACTTGGACGAAGGGATCTGTTAAAAATATATCACCCCACCCCTTCAATTAAGGGCTGAGAAGCTTATGACACATCTGAGAGATCCAACAAGAACAGGGAAGAAAGACTTAATGTTCCTGATACTTCTAAAGGTAAAAAAAAAACAACACCAAAGGAGGTTTAAAAATCCCAAACATGTTTCATGCCTCTATTAAATGGAGTTTAAACCAAGAACAGATCCCAACTATTTTTACTCCTTTGTAGGTCATGTGCAATTAAATGCTTATTTTCACAAAACCTTATTACAGTGTAAACATCACTGGGCAGATGATCTGCCCCACCCAGAGCAAGCTCCACACCACAGGAGGAGGACACACAACTATCTCCTGAAGAGCCCTTGTATCTGCAGGAGAGGGCTGGTCCTGGGCACCAATCTGCCCTGCAACAGCAGCCCTGTGCTGATCACACCTCCCCAGCTCACCCCTTTCCTAGAAACTGCAAGAAAACCAGTTAGAGGCCAAACCTCCCAGTAAAAGCGAGGGCAGGTGGCCCTGTTTGGGCATCACTGACACGCTCTAGGATGACATTATTCTTCTCCCCCCCTCCCTTCTGCCTTGGGCACAGGGCAATTAGCAGAAACGATCCCTAAACCACTTGGGAAACAGGGGGAGGAAGAGAAGGGGATAAGAGCCAGTTGGGCTGGCTCCAGCCACAAGTTCAGAACAATTTGAGCCAGCCTAGCTGACTGTGCCTGCAGTGCTCACAGAAGCCACTCTGCTGGGAGCAAACAGGAGGCCACATGTGTGGCAGAGAGGGCCCAATAGGCAGGGGGGACCCAGAGCCCACATTCCTGGTTTCAGGGTGGACAGCAGCCTTCCATAAGGCTTGGGAATATTTTACAGAGATTACAGAGATCAGCCCATGGCAGGCACATAGCCTGCACAAGTAGCACTGAACAGAGATTGGGGTCATCATCCCAGCTCATGCTGGGCCACCCACCTCATACTGGGCAGTGCCACCAGCAGCTGGGGGACTGCAGGGCACAGATGTCCTTTGTCTGAAAGAGGGGAGATAAAATTTCGTCCTGTGTTTTGTACACAGCATTGCAGTGGATTTTGAGAATCTCTTATTCACATCAGAGATGTATATTCCATCCTGGCAGCAGAAGCAGACACATAAATCCCACAGCACACAACACATTCACAGTGTTTAAGATGTGCAGATGGAGCATGTGCAGGAGAAGGTTTTATGAACAAGAAATGCTGGAACAACCAATCGTCATGCGGGGACAACACAGGTCCTGCCAGCAACGGCTTTGAATGCAGGCAAGAAACATTTGCTGTAGCCTGAATACAGAAGTTGTACAGCTGTGCCAGCAAAGTGCTGTGTTTATCCTTTAGGGCAGATTTGCTTTCTACAAACAGCCTGCATTAGAACTGTATACATGTGGTGAGAGAGTTGAGCATTTCACTCCTGTGTTGAATAAATCAGCAAAACTGGTCCCAGATAATACATCTTCCCTAAGTTGGGGGCCAGAGGGGATGCAGAAACATGACTGCTCAGTCATCAAGCAACAGGAACCAAGTTCCTCATGTATTCAGCTTTTATCTAGTTCTAAATGAAACCAGTTTTTGGCTAAATGCAACATTTAATTCCACACAAATAGTTTAGTTGGCTTGCTTTAGTTTTAGCAATTCTAATACACATACTCATCAGTTTAGAGAAATTCTAGCTAACATGAGTATTCTTCTTGCCCTCACCTCATACATCTGATCCAGCCACTTAGTCTTAGGCCTAGCATCACATGGAAGTTACAAAATTAATATCCAGGTATTAAACACTTATGTATCCGGGTCTTAAACCCAGTACAAGAAACCTACCTCAGCTCTCTGCTAAAAGACCATATATAGTCATTGTCCATTCTAAAACAGTATTTTCAGGGTTTAAATACAATGCAGGACAATTAAAAATGGCATAAACAGATAAAGACAGCAAGAACAAATTAATAATTCAGACCTATAAGCCACTGGCCCATGACAAGACACCAGTGTGTCAAGACACACATATATATATATATATACACACAAAAAAACATTTGGGGAGAAAACAGAATGGCTCAATGTAAAACTGAAAGAATGAGGTATACTTTGAAAATAACACTTGTTTACATTCAGTAAAGGTCTAAGCAATTGCTTTCCACGGTCATTTGAAAGACTGTTGCTCAATTTTTCACATCCATTCTTCTATCACCATGACTAATCATACAAAACCCATCAAACTTCTTAGACTCAACAAGTATTGGGGACATGAGTATTTCTTTCCAATTCCCAGAAGCAGCTGTGTATCAACCCAAGTGATTTTATAAAAACAGGAAGTATTCAGGGAAGTAAGAAAATAGATTTCCCAATCTGAAAGCTTTGTTCTGTATGTGGCCTCATCTAATACAGAAAAGGTGACAATTAAAAGAAAGTCTTCATTCTCATTAGAACCCCCCTGTTTCCTGCCTTGCCACTTCCTGCTCTCTTCCCTCTCACCCTATCCCATGCCAATTCCTACTTTTCCTGTTCCTGAAGCCCTTTCAGATCCACAAAGTAGCACTAAAAATACCATATATGATATAACTGGTGCAGAAACTGAAAATAATCTTCCCTCAAATAAAACACCTGCTACCATTAGGCAATACAGGTTTCCAAAGAGATTCAGACCAATTTCAAAGGAAAAAGAAAATCCTCCCCCCCCTTTTTTCCCCCCTTAGCTGGAAGGGTAATAGCTGCACCACAGAGCAGTAATACTTCATTTTTCCTGCCTGTGTTTGTAATCAGAGCTCTTACAGACCCAGACACCCCACAAAACTGATTAAAATTGTGGAAAAAATTGCCATGTTTTACATAGTTTTTACATATCTTTGTTCTAAATGCTAAAGACCTGCGAGACATTCTTCTCATCAAGAACAAACACACAGACAACAGCACAGCAGCCTTCAGTGATACAACAAAGGACAATTTAAGACAAATGACTTGGAGCAAATGCTATCACTGAATAATCCCACAGCAGCTGTCATAATTAGTTACCTCCAATCTCATCAGAATCAGGGAAGTTAGAGTTAAAATCGAGCTCTCTTCCTGTAACATTGTGTAACTCCAAAACAGCAGCATTATCCTCGCTATTTTAGAATTAACATTTCTCCATAAGATAATGTGGAACCGCTCGATTCTTCCACGCCAGAACACCCGGTGCAAGCCGAGAGATGACAAAAGAAACTCGGTCAAGTTTGAGTCTCTCAGCACCTTATTTCCTGTATAAAGAGCCCTTTTGTTCTGCTTCCCTGCATAAATGTTAATATCCTGCCATCATTAGAGAGCGGAACGACGAAGGAAAGCCCCACGCACATGAACTCCGCTGCCCCAGAGGGCGGAACGACGCCACACGACGCGATTAGAACGGCAAAATTCCTACCAACACGATCTCCACAATTTTCTGTTCGCTTCACCCCAGATTAACTTCACTGGGAGCTGCACTTCGGCGCAACCTACCGTGGGCACGGGGCCCGCCCTCCCACTTCTATTGGCCCAGGCGGCGGAGGCCCGCCCCGCCGCCGGGCCGCGCCCGCTGATTGGCGGGACGGCCCGGC
>NW_005054313.1:1345168-1351525 GCF_000277835.1 Geospiza fortis | reverse complement strand
CCCGAGCCGCGGGCGGGCGCATCCCGGGACTGATGCCCGGGACGGACCCCGGTCCCCGCGGGGCTCCCACCCCTGCCGGCACCTCGCTCCCGAACGGGGGGTCGGGGCTGGAAGAGAGGATAACACTCGAGCGGGCTGGGAACGCTTCTCCCGCGGCAATTACACAACTGCCGCCTGCTCCACTTCTGGGATAAAATTAGCTGTGGGTTTGGAGCCCATCCGCGCTTTAAGGGTGACTGGAGTTACCCCGGGAGGCCGAGCACACGATATAAATTAGTAACCCCGGCTAAAAATACATCGGGTCGCCGCTTCCAAAGACTTCCACCCATTTAAAGCATGAGTCAGCAGGAGCTCCGCAGGAAGTGACTGTCTCCATCCCACAAGGTACCACGGCTTCTGCCAGAAACTTTTTGTGCTTATTCAGGCTTCACTTGACTGAACAAATTTGCAAGATCCTGGTCACGTTATGACAGCAGAGTTTCTCACGGCACAGCTTCCTCTCAGCACTACACAAAACAGGTTTTTAGATTAAAAGTGGTCCTTTTTCCTTTGTGCAAACACAATTATCCAGTGAAAAGATGAGTAAAAACAAAACAAGGCTTAACAAATATTTCACAAGTGCAGATAGGACACCTAGTTCGAGACAAACCTTGCCCCATCCTAACAAGCAACACAGAGAAGAGCCAGAACACAGTCAGCGTTCGCTCCTGCACCCACAAGTATCATAGTTACACAAGACTTATCTGGGTAGCAAGGCTGCCTTACATAAAATATTTTCACGTGTTTAGTGTAAAATATCTAAAAATACTAAGCCAGAGGAAGATAAAGCACTTGTCAGCACAAGCACATTGGGGTTGTTTTTGTCCTGTGCGAAGGCAGAGAGGAAAAACTTGTTTCTGGTTCTTGTCACCTTTCCCAGTGCTGGAACTGCCTGCCTTCCCTTAATTCACCCACTACCATTACCACAAAACAGGGAAGTTTGAACTTCCCTAATACAGATTAATGAAGTCCAAGGCAGTCCAGCACACTGCTTTACTGCAAATACTACATAGCATCAGGAAAATATTTACAGCTAAGTGCTCCCTTGAGCTGTGATACACCCGAGAGAGCATAAAAAACACCTTCAGGAAGGACATTTACTTCTGCTAAAATGATGAAATTGCACATTTTGTGTTACCTATTTTAAAGCAACCTATCATGCCACAAATCCAAGTACAACTGAAAAGCAGCAATTGGTTATAAGTTGGTATGTATGAAACACTACAAGAACAGAATTAACAATATTCACATAACTTACACACAATACTTAAAATATAAACTGAAAGAACCAGACCTTAATTCTTGCACCTGAATTCAGTGCCCTGCTGGAAGCTGATCTGGGGTCCCCTGAGTATAACTCATATGTGCATGACACTTTTTTTGATCAACCCTTATCTAAGCAATCAAAACCAAGAACACAGTTCACACAAACAAAACAGACCAATGAAGTGTCCCTCAAGTATCTCAGAAACCAACCTTGGAAAGCTTCAATTCAGAGCATATTAACTTCAGGCCCATAGAAACAGCTGCACAAGTCAAAAATGATATCAACTAAACTGCCAAGTGCTAGAAGACATGACAACCCTATAGTCAACATTGTTGTTGGGGTACTTTAAAAAGAAGAGGGGAAAAAAATCCAAACCAAATATACTACTCCAAAAGTCTCCAGCTCTGTTTGCTACCACAGCAGTCTCACCACCTTGTAATGGTAATGAAAAATAATTTTTATCATCAAACATCCCAGACTTCAGCTCATGTTTCTGTCACACAGGCAACTAGCAGCTCTTATCACTACAGGGGAGATGTTCCATCCCTTTTCCTCCCCACCTCTTCCCCCCACAAGCCAGTCTGGCCAACTCCTGAAACCAGCTCTGGTGCTAATCAGCCCCTTCCACCTGCCTTGAGTCTCTGAGCTGGCAGAAGTTTGGCCAGCCTCTGATGAGCAAGAGCATGGCTTACCCAGAGCAGAAGGGGGATGGCAAAGCAAACTCAGCTCCCAGATTTTCTTACCCCATCTCATTTAAAACCCAAACACACCCACACCATAACTGTCCTAATAAGAAAGCCCCAAGAGTAATTTGCTATCCTCATAAAAGTGAAGATCCCCACATCATCTGTGGAGTATCCAAACTAGATTAATGGTTGACCCTTAGGTCACTGGACTAGAATTCACAGGTAAACATATCTGTATCTGAATGCTGGGAATCCATGCATTAAAAAATTGCTATTCAAGTCATTATTCCATGCTGAAGGAAATAGTAAAACTGGATTAAAAAGCCTAATTTTCAGCCTCAGTTTCTGCAAGAAGCCATCTATTTTCCCTCTAAACACAAATATATTCTGGAAAAACAGCACAAGCATATTTTAAGGTCCAGTCTGAAGTTAAGCCTTTGCTACTATTACAATATTTGTAACAATGCAGAAAAAAGGAAAACAGCAGATAGCAGTTGCAAGAACACTAAGCAGGGAAGCTTTCACAGCAGTGTAAAAAAAAATCAGTTTGTTGCCACCCAACTTTGCACTTGGACAGTAGGAGAGCACCTGACTCTCACTTGACTACAGTAATCATGCAACAGCTAAAAGGCCATTTGTTCTGTAATCTTACACACACAAGACAGCAAGTTTGGGAGACTTGACAGCTCAAGAGATCAGGAACAGAGCCCTCCATCTGTAAGTCATCAGTTCAAACAGACAAGAATAGCAGTGATCAAAACCCACATGTGATGGCTGTTCAGGGATTAGATGAAGAGACGGTTACTCAATCCAGGTCCCAGCAGATCAGTGTGAACCACCAGAGTTTTATTCAGTATTCTGCACCTGGTTTTCAGTCCTGAATCCATTACACCTCCTGGATTCTGTACATGTTAATAAGTAGCAAAGAAACAGATCTGCTGCATACACACACTGAACTGGCATTGGAGAAAAGGACTTTACCCTCTGGCTGTCAATGGTGTCTGCACTACAGCATGTGCTGTATTTTTTATTTATTATTATAGTTCAGACTTTTAGCTTTTCTTATTACTAGAGACAGTTTTCAAAGTAATATTTAACTTCCCATCCCTTTCACACCCTCAGATGCTGTAACCCTATTTAAAAACAATAGCTCCCAAACTTGCTTTGTATTTCATATTAATTTTAAAAGTACATTAGCATAGGAATTTCAGAACTTTGGCATTTGAGAAATTACTCTGAAACAATATTATAAATTTTTTATCAAACCTAAAAAACCCCATTATTTCATGAGTGCCATGTCTACATAAAGGCAATGGGAAAAAATCCCTATGTGAAGACACAAACATTCCTTTTCATGTTATGCATTCTTCAATACATCAGTCTGCAAAGTCTGCTACCAGTAGCTCCTTCCCAGTCTGAATTTAGTTTTAGTTTTGAAAGTCTGCAAAAGTACCCGGAATTTCCAAGCTGGGTAAGCAAGATGAAAACAAGTTCAGAGTGTATGTTGACTGAAGGTCCCCAGAGCTGGGGTTCATTGTCCTGCTTCAAACACCACTACCAAAAACAATCTTCTACAGAAGCCCAACAATACACAGTTCATGGTTCTTAGTAGCACATTACTTCCCGAGAATGAAATTGCTGATGAAAAGCCAAGGTCCTAGAAACCTAGCAGGAAATTTATCCTTAGCTGTAACTAAGGAGGCCCTCACATACAAAGAATTCTGCTTGCTATTCCAGGAGTTTGAAGAGAACAACATACCAGACTGATGAGATTTCAGTAATCTTGAACTTCTGAGATTCCTCTTGCTGTTTTCAACCCCAGACGTACTACTGCACTGCAATAATCAGATCTGGAAACAACAAAGAGGTGCACGTGGTAAATACAGAGAGCTCTGCTGAGCTGTCTGGACAGCAGCACAGACACACCAGACAGACACATCCCACTGGATTCTTTTAGCAGCTATCTCAAAGCTTAGCTGACTTGAGATATTATTAAAGTTCCAGCATGTCAAACCCCAACTCTTTCTATACAGGCAAAAAGCCCTTAACAGAATCATTTGTCCCTGCCCTGTGGCCTCCTGGCCTACAAAGCTCGACACTCCTAACAGGTCTCAACTTCTCAGCGGCTGCCATATGGGTTTGCTTTGGGGTGGTTGTTGGAGTTTTTTGGGGGGCTGTGTAATTTGATTGCATGTTTTTTCTTTCTTTTTTTAAATCAGAACACAGAATTGTATCTTGTACAGCTGCACAGCCAAGGTCTCTGGCAACAGAGGGCCACATCACTTGCTTCAGCCAAAGTCCTTGAAAAAGGATCTAGACATTTTAAAAGACACTTCCTTGATATCAGGTATCTCTTGGGTGGAGCAAAAATAAGCATACTACAGTTTCCATTGAATTCAGCATGGTCCAAGTGCGTTTATACGTAATCTATAATAATCTTTGTAGGTCAAATGATGTATCTTGAATACTAGTCACAGCCCATTCAGTATTTAAAAAAAGAGTGCAGAGCAAATAACTGCCAAGAAAATGGAGCCAGAAGTTTGTATACTTCCAATTTTCTCAGAAATGAGACTGATTAATATAGCTGTTACAAAACGACACACTTTCACAGAAACAGGGATTACCTTTATCCGTAACCATAGCAACTTTTCAGTAGTTTGTGTTACTCTCCCTCTGATAACTTGCCACTATCTCTTTCAAGCTATTTGTGTAAGGTTTTGAATGTGCCATCTGAGACCATGAAGTAACAAGAAGCTGAAATGTAAACTTACATTCTTCAATCATACTCCTGTAAGTATACTATGTCACATACAATTCTGTTAATTTTTGCCATAAATTCATGATTAGTCAAGAAGTTAAACAGTAACACATTAAAATAAATTTAACATGATTCACATGTTTTTAAGACAAACATTTTAAGAGGTATTCTAGGAATATATACAGGAGACCATTTTCTCACTAGTGAAGAATATCTTCTTCTCTATCTGCAAATAAACCCAAGGAATTATGCCACTAACATGTCAGACTTTCTCATTCAGTACCATAAGGAATAAAAATCCTCCCATTATATGTTTATTTTGGCCTGAAAAAAATACAAGACAGATCAGAAAAGAGCCAGTTCCCTTGTTCTAAAAGTTTGTTGATAGTAAAGAACAGGTACTTCAGCACTACAAAAACAAATCAGATAAAATTCAAAGAGTAAAGCTGTAAAAGTTACAGGACAGACAGGAAAGAGACAAAGGAATGAATTGACATATTTACTTCCCCAATTGTTGACTTACCATCATCCACAGTTCAGAAGAGGATTAGCAAAAACTCTGTGCAAAAAATTATTTAAGATGACACAAGACAAACAAAAACATTTTCTTGTAAGTAGGAGGAAGAAGAGAATAATTTCTTTTTTTTTCCTTTCACTGAAGTTCACAGGGCAGCTTACCAAGCTGTGCCCTTCTCTTTTCAGTGTTGAGTTTGGCACACTTAAGATGCGAGCACAGAACCTTAGAAGAGTGAAAGAAGCTCGGCACGCTCTTTGCTCCCTGTACCTCTTATGCAATGACACCTATTATAGGACAAGCCTGGACAAACACCCGGGAATGGACTTCAGAACACAACGGTGCACTTGAAGTCAATCCATGCAGGGGGTGAAGTAACCACCCGGGTTTGGTGAATGCCTCCACATTACACCAGCACATATGGTGGAAGCTTCTGTATTTCGTTGTTGCTGCTGTTGTTATTAGCAGTAAAGTAACTGCCCTTTTTATTTTCTAAGGTTACCCAATCCTAACATCCTGTGGAAACACGAGTGGATGTTCACACCCTTTATCTATCACTCCAGGCTTTTGGCAAAGCCTAGGAGACATGTTGGGTTAAATCTCACAGGCTCCCTAGGCGAACACCAAAACAACAACAATAACTTTTCATAAAGCAAAACGCCAAAGTACAACAGACTTTGCAAGCATTAACCCTTGGTTTAACTAGAAGAGCGGAACAACACAAAGCGCACGTTGATTCCCTGTGAGCACCCCTGTCCCCAGAGCAGCCAAAGCCACGGCACCGGGCTCACCCGAGGGGCAGCGGGGCCCGCTCCGGGCTGGGGGAACGCTGGGGCGGGCAGGGCAGCCGGAACCCCGCGGTGCGTGCGGAGGGCGCGGGGCCGGGCCCGGCGGGCGCAGCGCTGGCGGAGGGCCGGCTCTGCCTCTCCCTTCCACCCAAGGACACGAGTACAAACACCTCTGCCCCGGGATGGCTCCTGCGCACGCAGCCGCCCAACGGGGGTGGGGAGAGAAGGACGGAACCACCAAAAAAGGCAGAGAAAGAGCCACGGGCCCCGCGCCCACCGCCGCCCCGCAGCCCCTCGCCCGCTGC
>NW_005054313.1:1316475-1344890 GCF_000277835.1 Geospiza fortis | reverse complement strand
GGGGCGGGGGGGGGGTGGCGGGCAGCGCCTGCTGGGGCGGCAGCGGCCGCACTCCTGCCCCACGAATAAATTCATTTTGGTGTAAAATACCCGTAGATGTGTCCTCTGCCCTTCAGGTCCGTGAAGGGGAAGGTCTGTCCTGGCGGAGCTCAGGGCTCTGTGTGGGGTCAGTCCCTCACAGGCCCCTCGCCTTCTGTGCCCTGCGGTGCCCTTGGAGTCTGTTCTTATCTATAATGTCACCTGCTTGTTTGTGTTTTCCTCTCTCCTTGTGGGGCTCAGACAATCCACTGCTGCTTCTTTACATGGACACCATTTCCACCTCACACCCGATATGCATGGATATAGCTACTTTTTTTTTTCTTTAAATACATTTTCCCTGCTTGTCACAGCCCATACCATGCAGGTTGGTTTTAAAGGAGAGATTTAAGGATGATGAGTGACTTGATGGGAGCAGATGGGGAGTACAGGATTCCAGGGACATGAAACAAGCCAAAAAAAAAGAGAATTTCATCTGTGGATAGGGGAGAGGAGCGGGCCAGGGCTGGAGTAGCTGCCAGGAGGTGAGTGGAGCTTGGAGAGAGTTTTGCAGGAGGGAAGGACGAGTGTGCAGTTGTGCAGCCAGAGAAGCTGAGGCTGGGTAAAACACGTTTCCATTTCATAAAATCACAGAATATACTGAGCTGGAATGGGCCCATCAGGATCACTGATTTCCTAGGGGTACTGTGAAGAGATTCAAAATTTGGGGTCTTTTTTTGAGCAGAGGGATTGCAAGGGGACACAAAGATTTCAGCAAAGATAAAATCTAAGCAGAAGCTTCTCATTGCTAGGAGCTTGCCATCACCCATGTTGAGAGCTGCATAGGTAGATCTATAAACCTGGAAAAAGCTCTAAAAGGGAAGAAAACACCTTATTTGTTTGTTTGTTTTGAATATCAGAGCTTGGATTAACACTAGAAAATGCTGGTGCAACCAGCATGGAAGTGCTAGCATAGCTTTACAGCTATTTTGGTCGAGATTATTCAGTCTTGGCTGTCTTTGCTGATGCAATAGGTTTTCCAAATGCCAGGTTGCATGAGCAGAAGATGACCTGCATTGCATGTGGGTATCACAGCATTCACCACAACATTATTTGGAGCACTTTCATGGTCTTGGCAGTAATCATAAGGAGCTGCAGGGAGTGATGATTGCATTCCTCCCAGCCTCTCCATCATCATCTCTTTTTAATATGGTTTTTTTTAAACCTTGAATTAATTCCCTCTGGTTGTTCTCGGACTGCTTTCTTTGTGTCAAATTTCATCTCATCATTGGAAATATAAATGCAGAATAGTAGGGCACAACATCCTCAGTGTTCAGGAAAAGGCCAACTGATTGTTCTGCAGCTGGGAGTGACCAGTGCAGCAGCTGGCAGAACAGCAGTGCCAATACAAGGGAAATGCAAACAGTGAACAAGACAGACACCTCCTGCCAGGAGTTACTGACCAGCAACACATGGTGCAACAAATGTGAAGTTGTGGCATCAGATGTCAAGGGTGAGCAGCAGAATGTTCAAATGAGGTCTTACTCAAGTTGCGGGTGACACTCGTCAGTTCTCATGTGCTGAAAAGAGAAAACTCATTAACAATAATGCTGGAGTAAATGGGGTTTTTGGGGCATTCAGAATCACTATGTTTGGTACAGCCAAAAGCTGCCACAGCTCAGAAGAGGCAAACAACCTCCAGGAAAATAGGGAACACAAAGTTTTATGCCATTTGCATTAAAAAAAGCCAGCAGTCAAGCTGTCTCTGAGGAAGAAAATTCCCGAATGAGATGGCCAGGTTTATTCTTGGGGTAGAATAAAGGATGCATTTAAAAATTACAAGTACATGTTGTTCCACTGTGAATGAAAAGCATAATATTGAATAGTGTTCAGTTTTCTGATTTGAGGATCTAGGTACTGATAGGCTAAAAAACCTTGCTGAAGTCAAGTAGGATAAGGATTAAAAGGGAAGTGTCTGATCAGAGAAATGGCTAAGGTGTTAACCACCGAGAGAAGGGCATCCTTGGCTTTGAAATCAGCTGAAGAAGTCAAAAGTGATTCTGAGCCAGCAGCTGAAAACAGAAGCCTGTTTTCCGTGGACCACTGCAGAGAAGCAGTTGGAGGCTATTGGTCCACCTTAAGTTGATCAGAATAGTTATTATTTCTAAGAGTGCACAAATGTTCAGTAGGGCACAGGACTGCCTGAAGCATGGGGAGCCTGATATTCAGTGGGATGTTCCTCGTGGAACAACTTCATTCTACCAGGCATGATTTTGCTTTGACAGAAATCCAAAAGAACTCCAATTAGGCAGGAGATCCTAGTCCAAGCTGAAACAGCCAGGTGAAAGGTTTTTCCCAGCTGTGCCAGTGATTTGATGATGTATGGCAAAATGGTGAGTGGTAACCACTGAACGTTACTTCCTCTTCTGTAACGTCACAACTGGAATGGTGTTTATTCTCCTTGACCTGCATTACTCAGCTCTGCTTTCATATATTAATGCTCCCATCCCCTTCATTCTCCAGCACAACTTATTTTCATGGTTTTAATGACTATCTATTCATATACCTCTTTAGAAAATATGGGCACAATTTTTCTGAAAGAGGCTTCTTCTGATTTGTACTCGCATCTCCCAAATCCATTTAATCTATCTGCTAACACAGAGGACCTTTTCCTTCGCCTCCTTTTATGTTTGCTTCTGCTACGGTGGCTTGTTATTTCTTTTGCTAAAGCTTTAGATATCACTAGAGGAATCTTAGTAATGTATTCATTTTGAGGTAGATTTATCTTCAGAGCTGGAAAATGGGAAGTCTCTTCTTCACCTCAGTGGGCTTTGGATCTGGTGTTAAGTGCTAACATCATTTCAGTTCTAATCTTGTTGTCTGAGGCCCAGTGTGCAGCTCCTGACTCTGATGAGATTTTCACCATAGATTTTTTGAGAGCAGAATCAGCTCCTGCTTCCTGAGAGACAGACTATAAAAATAGGAAAGAAATAAGCACACGGTTCTCTTGAACAAGTGAATCTTAAATTTTATTTTATTTGATTCTGAGTCTCACTGGATATTTTTTTTATCCACAGGTACTTTTACCCCTGTTCTAAGCCTTATCCTAAGAAGATGAACTAGAGTTTCAGCTACCCAGGCCTACTGGAAATTGGGCCCAGCAGTTATTTGGCAGTGGCCTTCGTGAGCAGCAATGCCAGCTTTCCATTGCAATTCCCACATTCAGAGATTTGCAGAATTAGAATCCAAATTCTGCTTTGCAAGCCCAAAATGCCACTGATTTCAAGGGGGTTGTAGGATTTTAGCCAAGAGCAGAAATTGGCCCAGGATTTTTTCAGACTCCCTCATGCTTCTGTTTATATGATATTACCATCAAGCTCTATTAGCATGCTCCATGATGCATTTTACTTTTAAATTACATAAAGGATATTTACTGTGCTGATGCTACATAGTTTGCAAGAAAGATGCACATGTGGAACTGAAAAAACATCAATTACCATCAGGATTTCCAGCTTTCAGCATTCATTTTCCAAAACAACCCAGGGACTATTTCTCATTAAAAAAAAGAGCAGAAATGAAAATCCAATTTCTTGGCATTTAAGTATGGCATTCTGGAGCCTTACTCATCAAGTCTGTTGTGAAAATGGTTGGAATAAAAAAGCCTCATATTGTTCAAAACTTTAATACTCTGCTTTTGTTTTCTGCATACTGGTTTCCCAATCAGAGACATGAGTCCATCCCTAAAAATAACGAAACGTTTTTCTGCCTCTCAGAGGATGGGAGAAAAAAATCATCTGGTGAAAACTGAGTGATCATCAGGGATAATAGGTAAAAACAAAGGTAGAGTTTGAGAATTAATGGATGAAACCTGTGAGATGCCAGGCATCAGACGATGCCCATTGCTGCCAGTGGTGCCAGGTCAGTGCTGCCCTGCCCACAGGGGTGGCACCACTTCAGGGCCAGCAGCTCCTGGGAGCCCTTGGAGCCGCTGGAGCTGGGAGCAAAGCGGCTGCTCAGTGACTTTCCTGGGCAGGGAGGAGCGATTCCCCAGGGCAGGATGCTCTGGAGCCACCGGGCAGCTCAGCATCTTTCAAAATGAGGCAGATTGTGTTGCCACGTGGTTCCAAATCTGGGAGCTTCCTTCTAGATAGCCTTGTTTAGAAATCTGGGCTGGGGCCTTTTAAAGCCCTAATGACTCCCCACTTAAGCTTTTAATATCCATGTTAAATAGTTCATTGAGCATTCAGGAGAACAGTGTGCCATTGTGGGCTGATGAGTAACTTTAGGCAAAGAAGTTATTTTGTACCTCTGTGCTTTTTCTTCTCCTGCATCTGCTTTGTCTGTGTAGATAGTAAAGTCTTTCAGGGCAGGAGTGGCTCACCCTGTGAGTGTCTAGTTATCAACACAGCAACTCCAGTCTCACTGGGAAATTCCCTGTGCTCCACAGTCCTGCCCATAACACAACACTCTGAACGTCTGTTTATGCTTTGTATATGCTACAGGGTTTGAGTATTAATTACTATTAATTACTATTTAAAACCTGGACTCCTAAATTCTGTAATATTAAAGTAGCTATTTACCATATTCATAAACCCTTCCACAAATGGGTCACTGCACAGAAAGCCTGGAAGCTGTCAACTGCTCTGGCAACCAGCTGCTAAATTGTGAGGACACAGGGACCAGAGATGCTCTTACAGGATGGCTTTGGCCACTGAAAACTCTCCATGTACTCAGGAAAGCTGGCCCTACCTGTTTCTGCTCTAATCCTTGAAATTTAAGGGGAGAAAAGATCCCATTGTCAGGGCAGCACTGCTTGGTGATCCTTTAATAGCAGCACTCTTTCAGAGACCTTTAAATCCAGCAGAATTTAATGCCTCCCTGAAGGTACTCTGAGCCAATTTTTGCTTTTGCAACTTTTTGTTGTCTCCACTGTATGTAGGAGAGCTCTTAGCTCATACTGTGTCACTGGATTCTTGGATTTAGAGGGCTGTTCTGCATGAATAAACTCAGTGCCTGGACACATCCTGGTGTCTAGAAAGTAAACAATACGCCTGAAGCACCTGTCAAGGATCTAGGTACAAATGTCCCAAATGACAAAAATGTCTGTTCAGCCGTCTTCCCACCTGCTTAGGAATGCCAGGAGCACCAGACTGCTCTGGGTTTGGCACTCTTGTTTGTTCTGTTCCTGTCCATCTGACCTTGCTAGCTCAGCTAGGCTATTTGTCAATGCCAGAGGAATCTGCTGCAACAACAGAGGGAGTATCTGGTGTCAGTATTCTCCAGCTCCTTGAGGGAACTACCTCATTAGGGAAGCTAAAACATCACTTTGATTGCTTAGAAGAAAACCATTTGTTCTCCAAAACTCTCCAAGCAGTTACTCACTTCATGTAAAATTATAATGTCTGAAGTCTTTTTCTAAAGCAGTCTTGGATACTTGAATGGCTGGAAATTTGCAGGTGATAAAAAGTTTTACAGCAAAGCAGATCTGATCAGTGTTTCCTTAAATTAGACAATTATTCTTCTCTGTCAAAATGTCGTTAGATTTTGATAGATTAAAAAAAATAAAATGTTCTACTGGAGAAAGTTATAAAGCAGGACATTTCTATAGTTTCAAATCCTCAAAATGCATATGAGATTTTGTAGGCTTTCTTTAGGAAATTTGAAGCTGAGGCTTTTAATATACCTACAGCACATATTTTTGTCCCACAATATCCAAGAATTGTGTCATAATCAGCTTTGATCTCTCTCATTAACTCTGGCAGAGGACATCAAGCTGAGATGAGATTACTGCTGTCCTGGTATTCTTCCTCAGAAAAGAAGCCTTTTGGAAGATTGATAGTGGGGGCTGCCTTTGGGCAGTACCTTTCATTCAAGGGTTCTAAAGCAATCACAGAAATTCCCAAGTCTTCCTAGCCAGAAATTGGGTCCAGCCTTCCTGCTTTTCTGCAGAGTACTTTGCTCATTGTATCACATCAGGAGGGACAGAGTCTATCCATCTCACTCCTCTGAGCTGGCATTTTCCCAGGGAATTGCTGGTGAACACAGATTACAAACTGTGCTCCTTGCACTCTACACAGGGAGAAGGAAGGTGCAGAGATGGAGAGGTATCGTGTTCCTGTTCTCCTGGAACAGATGGAAATCCCTTGGGCAGTATCACATTTGAGCAGCTCCTGCACAGCTGTAGCCTATGTGAGGACCACAGTGACAGAATCAGAGCAGAGGCCTGTCCATCCTCATTCCTACCCTATCCCTGATGCATTTTATAAAAGCTGTTCTGGTCCAGCTGATATACTGTTTAATTTAATTTAATATGAAGAAACTCTGATGCCTGATTCCCTGTACTGTCTTTTCATGTCTTGTGCACTGCCCAGGAGATATTAAAAAGCCAAACTAGCAGCTTACCTGAGTTACACACAGGAAATGCCCAGTGGACTTCCTGAGAAAAAGTACACACAGAACAAGATTAAGGATTTGGATCACTGACAGGTCTACAGTTGAAGAGCAATAAATCACACCTCTCTCCCAGCTTGCTTCTCTCTGCTTCCTCCTTACTTTTCTACTTCTCCTCTTCTAAACGAAAGCAGACATCTTACAGGCTTGCAAAATCTTCCCTCCTGTGGGAAATTGGTAATTATCAGAGTTGCCACAATAAAGTTCTGCAGAAACTGAGCAGAATACCACAGTGAAGCACTGCAGGTTTTTGGGTTTTTCCTCTTTACTTAAAAAAACTCTGCTATTTCTGAAAGTTACACCTCCTAGAATATAGTGTCCTGCATGTGAAGATAGAGTGGGTTTCTATGCCGTTCAGCCATGAAAATGTTGGGGTGTGTAAGTAATGTAAGGTCTTAGTAAATACTGTCTCATAAAATCTGCTTTATACTCTGCTTTGTTCTTTTATCTAGCATTCTCTCGAATGTGCTTGGGAATATTTATTTTCCCTAATTTCTTTTCCTTAACTGAGGCAAAATATTTACACACCCCACACCAAGCTCACAAAGAACAGTGCTTAGTACTGCTGCTGTTCATTTGCTGGCATACCTAATTATACAGTTGAAAATGTCAACATTAAGTTATGTCTGCATGGCAGGCATTGATGTGGCTGTTATGTAACACAGGTGTGCTCAACCCACCTTCAGCTGAAGCTCAGGCTGTGCTACCAGCAGCCATCGCTGAGCCACATGGGCTGTAAAACCAATGAGAATAATATTCATTGAGTCACTAGCCCGTGCCAAACTCTGGCTTTAACAACTTGAATAATTGGTAATCAAGGCAGCTTGTGAAGACCTCGTGCAGTGTGTACCCACACAGCAGTGATCACAGCCCTGTCACAACTCACTGATGAGCACTGGTGGGCCTGGCCACTGAAGGATATGGTTCATCACCCCCCTCTGTCTGCATCTTCCTCTCCCTGAGATGTTTCCACCTGTCTGGTAGGAACTGGAGAAGGGGATGGTGACCTAGTTTATAATTCAGCTGGCCCAGATCACAGCTTAAAGCAGTGATGGAGATGCATTGGTGCTAAAATGCTGCATTATGAACTGTGGTACAGACACGCAACCTTTTGTGCTATTTTATGCTACAATAGTGTATGCAGAAAATACCATGAGAAGCACTGATCATATACAAAACTTCTGCTAGCTGTGCTGGAGCTGGGCTGCCAGAGCCCATACTACCAGAAGAGAGGAATTGGGAGAAACACAAACCATAAACCAGAAAGCTTTCTACTAATAAAACATCCCAGTTCAAAATCAATATTAAGTCTTGAGTAAATCAGAGAAAGCAGAGCAATAAGTAAAATAGGGGAAATCATAAACATTAAAGACATATGTATTAGACCATACCTAACAAAAAGTTACTTCTCTGGGATGTTTTTCTGAGTGCTATAACAGATCTTCTGTATGATCTCAGGCAAAATGCATAATTTCTCTCTGCCATGATGTTAGATAATACTTCCCTACCTTATAATCCCTCAGGTTGTGCGTTCCTGAGTGTCAAAGAGTGTAGGATTATATCAGGTCCTGAAGAAGGGAGAGGACCTGCAGAAGGCAGATAAAGATGGGATGAGTTTAGCTGTCCTTGAAGTCATCAGGAGCTGAGGGCATGGCAGATGCTCAGGTGTTCTCTGGCTCAGTCTCTTGCTAAGGAAGCATTTCTCTAACAAGCATCCAGGGAGCAGATCTAGCATAGGGGCAAGTATTTACACTCACAATACTCAGGGACAACTTGATTAACTGCCAAAAAATGTGGTTTGATTTCTCATTGGCACCACTTGTAGAAAATATTTCAGTGGAGTCAGGACTGATTCTTCCCCTGAAGAATGAGGTTCTGGTAAGGTCTTGAGAAATGTCTGAGTAAATGTCTGGAGGAAGGCAATGGTGGGTGTTAGCAGGTGACTGGGCATGTTACCCTTACAGTGTTACATATATTAAATTGAGTAAGAGACAGTAGGAAATACTGTAGAGTGCCAGCATTTGGGAAGACATCACTACTTGGAATTCATCTGATGGATAAATCAATTGATTTTTTTATGACTGGGTTTTATACCCTTCAAAATGATTTCCACCTGTTATCAGTGTAATAACAATGGGGAGATGAGAACAAACCTCATTGACCATTTCTGTGCACAGATCAGAATCTTCTACCTGCAGCTCAGTTCCCTTCCCTATCTGTTACCTTTATTGCCTTATGCATAGCAAAGAATTAACACTTCAGCTTGGAAGCATTCTTTGTCATGCCCAGGTAATTAAAAGAATGCCACTGCACCTGGTAGCACTATAAAAATGTCCTTCTAAAAATGTCCGCAACGTTTAATATTTTATTAATTGCTGTGTTGTTGTTTTGCCTGCAGTAAAACAACCTCATGGAAGTGAGACACTACCACTGAAGGCTAACAAACATTTTCCCTTCAACATCTTATGTTAGCACCATGACTTTTTTGTCCTTCCATTTTGAATCCTTGTTTTTAACAATCTTTCTGTTTTCAAGCAAGAAAAAAACCCAACAAACCAACATCTCTATTGCTGCAAGCAGGGAACCAGAACAAGTAGTGTTGAAGCTTTCATTCCTTTTCCATATGTGGAAAAGACTGTCTGAAAACTTTATTTCCTAGGGAAATATAGTCCACATTTTCATCCTGTAATGCCTGAATAATTGCCCTGCATATAACACTATCTCCTGTTAGTGACTGAGGAACTAGAAGAAAAAATAAAGTTTAACATGTACAAAAAAACATTGATAGCTTTATTAGAGAAGGTGTAGGAAGCCACACCACACAAGCACAGACACAGCTATTAAAGGAAAATTAGAAAGTTGTCAACACAAGCTATTCAAAAATAATTTCAGGTCCCCCAAAACCATGTGATTGGCTTGCAGAATTTCAGTGTTCAAAATACAGGTTCAGTGTGTTCTTATTTGTCTTCACTTTTTCATATGCTGGGGAATCACACGGAACCAGCTTTATTTTACAAATGTGGAGGCTGAAAACATTTTGCTTAATAAAGATTCTTGAGTGCTACCATGACTTCAGAATCCAGAGATTTCAGAAAATCATCACCAAGGACACATGGCCAGCAGTAATGTGCAACACTAGTCTATTTTTCTAGCAAAAAACCTCATGTTTTACACGTGCAGCTCCCTGTGGGCATGCTATGTTTTTCCACTCAGCAACCTCATCTGAGAGAAAAAGGGCTCTGTCTAGGATTTGCAGACATCTTGTTGCACAAAGGGAAGCAAAAGCAAGTTGGGACATCATGAAATTCCCATTATGTTCTGTGTATGCTCAGATTGCCCATAAATGCATATGCTGTATGGGTGACTCATCCCCAGATCCTGGATGTGAGTATAGGAGCCCCAGGTGGAGAGTGTGCCAACAGCGCAGTAAGCAACATGACTAACATCTATCATATGTATTTTGTTTTCTCACCCTTTTTTTCAAGGGAAGGCCACATGTTTTGGCAGGTACTATTAGTGCTCTCTTTGTAGCCAAGAACACAAGCTCTAGGAATTGCATCTCACACAGGAAGCAGAAGGTGGTGATGTCTGCTATGGCCATGAGCCCCTGAGGGAGCTCATTATTTACCTTGGGATGTGGCCTGTCCCCTGCCCAGACAAGCTGCATTGTCATTTTGCAGAATCCTGTTTACCTGAGGGATGAAGCTGCCAGTGAGGTGTTTAGTCTGAAGGTCTGGAGGATGGAGTGTGGCAAGTCCAGCCATTTGACCATCTTGCTGCAATGTCAAAAATTTACAATGAGAAAAAGAAAATTAGTCTTCTCTCCTTTTTTTTATTTTTCTTATTTTTCTCGTTGTAAATTCAGAATGATATTCAGTCCAAGTGTATGGAGCTGTGTGAAAGTGAAATGAATATGCCTAACCCAAACCAAGTTAGTGGCCCATAGGCTGAAAGTGCAGAATGTGAGGACAGTCCCTCCCACTGTGACTTTCATCCAACGCCAGCTCATTGATACAATTTTTAAAAAGCCTCAGCAAAAGCAATGTACACTTTCTCAAGTAGTTTGACATATCTGAACACTGAGACATTGTGCTGAAGTGAAAAGCAAAACCCTCATTCTAGACGGAAAGGAAAAAATCACACATTTAGTTTCAGTGAGTACATTCAGTGTCAGCACCAGTGCTGCCCATTCTGGCCATTAGGTCTTATAATATTTCCTGTTTTTCTGAAAACAAGAATTATGTGTAGCGCATGACAAATGAATACCCTGAATTTCTAGCCTTAATGGTTGCAAATCAGGGCTTGAAGACTTGAAATGGGTGTGCCTCATGACCTTAGAAAACCCAAAGGCAAATTGAAAATATGCATTTTATTGTTTTTGATCAACCTTGCGATTTTAAGTCATGCATGGCTTTTCTTGGAGGCCTGACTCACAGCTTTTAAATGCTCATGTGGGACTGCAGTGCCTCACAAAGAATGAAATGCAGCTACCAGAGCTGTGCCCAGGTGACAGGTATGGGGCAACCAAGCAAACATGTAACATTTGTATTTCTTAGCAATTTTTGTTTCATGTTAGCAGACATGAGGAGCCTGACACTCTGGTGCTTTATGGGAAGAGAGAAAGCAGAGGAAGAACAAGGCAAGGAGAAGAAGGATTCCTGCCTAACTAAAAAAAATGGGTGAAAGTTCATTTTGAGAAAAATAAATAAACTAAACCTAACTGCTACCGCTGTTGTAATGAAGGGTTGGGAAGGCAGAGAGGGAAGGCATGTGTTTATATCTCAGAGCTGGTAATGTGGAATTCCTCTTCTCACCCTGGTTCTGCCACTGACTCATCCAGCAGGGTTAGGCCTATGTCAGTTCTCACTTCAGAGCAGATTAGACTTAACCATAGACCCAGCTGCTGTCTCATTTACTTGTGTTGAGTAACACTTTCTTCCCTGGTGACAATAGCTGTGGTGGGAGAACTCCACAGGTCACAGGAGGTGAGTGACAGAGCCCCATTGTAGTTACAGAAAAGAAGCATCTGCAGCACAGAGGGCTCTAAGGCTTGATTAGCTCCATGCCTAAAGCATCTCTTAATTAGTTGAGCCATATGTAGATACCAGGATCTGCTCCTCTCCAGGCTTTTCTTTAGGAACAAACAATGAGGAGCTAAGGAAGATCTGCAAGAGTTTGCTCAGTTGGCAAGGCCACCCACTCAGCCAAGCAGCTGGCAAGGTGGTGAAGGATCACCTTGTCCCTCTTCCATCCTTACCTGAATCAGCTACAGAAAGGCTGAAGATCTCAATATATTCATGGGGATGCTTCTAAAAATCATGGTACTTTAGCCTAAGATACTCTGCTGCAGGACTGAGCTGAGTTTGGACCCCAGTACAAGTCTCCTTTGTAGAATTTCTGCCAGCCTCGAGTGCACACAGCATACCAACACCCAAGCTTGTTACCAACCACTAACAGCACAAGGGCACAACTCAGGAAACCCTTCCAGGGAGATTTTCTTCATGTCAAACAAATGCTTGGTTGAAAAATAAAGTTTTAACAAGCAGCCAGTTGTATGGATCCCCAGGCATCATTTGTTCAGGAATTATTTGGTTAATAGTGATGAGTATTATCAACATTTATATATACATATATAATTCAGAGGTGCCAATGAATATGATATATCTGCTTCTGTCAGTGCTGGCACCCTGCCATGCCTCATTCCCCCTTTGTAGAGTAGCTGCAGATTTGTTAATAAGCACTAGATTAGAAACTAAATCTCATAGAAATGACATTGGTTTTAATTGTATTATTATGGCTATGTTGCTTAAATATCAAAGTGAACTTTTCTATGGATTGCTCCTCAGATTTCAAATAAACCATGTATGTTGTGAATTTAGTCAATGCCTCCTTTGTGCTCTTATGGAGGCCTGTACATTTTTACTTTTGATTTGAAGTGTTTCACATCTCCCTTTGCTCTTTTCTCATAGAAAACATTGTCTTGCTACAGTTCCCAACTCTTACATTACCTGCTTCACCTTTATTGTTATTAGTCAGGTACACAAAAATCAGACTGAACAGCTAAAAATTGTGCAGTATTAAATGCACACTTCAGGACTTACAGCTGCTGTAAACCCCTCACCTTTATGCTTACTGGCTCAAGAACTTCATGTTCCCCTTTTATTACACACCCATAACTTACAGCAATATAAAAGCACATCATTGTTTTTCCTGATAATTTTGCCACCCTGCTATTTTATGGGCCAGTCGGTTGGTCTGCAAGTACATGCACCAGGTACTGTATCTTGATGAAGGAATTGGATTATTGCCAAATAAAACAGCCAGACTATTATTATGGCTAATACACTAGAAGTGTTTGCAATGGGTTTTTAAATAATCCTCTACATTTATATTGCACTATTCATCCTGAAGAGATCCAAGGTGCTGTGGAAGGCTGATAATGGGTCTTTTTGCTCATTGCTACAACGTGACTGCTGCTAAGCTGGAGAAATAGTGACCATCCTGCACAAACAGCATTAGCAAGCACAGCAGGTAATGAAGCAAACAATAATATTGCCATTTGGAATTGCAAGGTAATTGCTTGATTTGGAATTTGATGAGGACATAAGAGCTGATATGCTGCTGCTTGTAAAAATATGCTCCAAAGTATTTTGTGGTCGTTTCATCACTTGTGAGTGATGATGGCACTTCCACAAGCATTAGGTTCCCTGTGACCATGCTCAGCACAGTATTTCCAACTGAGCTCAGGGACAAGGCTGGGACTTGGAAGGTTCATTTCTAGCAGTGCATGAGTTCTTCTAAAGTATTTCTTAAGCAGTCCAGTGACTTGTGAAGCCCAGCTCTCTTTGGCTCAGGACCTAAACACACAGAGCTCTACTCACTCCAGCCCAAACATGTGATATGTGTGGGAAGGGGGATGACAGGCAGCCTTCAGCCAGGGATGTGTAGGTGCTTTGCTGATGTCTGACTTGTAATGCAGATAATACCACTTTATTTAGCAGACAGCAAATCTTTCCTAAGTGTAGTAGGAGGATATGTAGCATTCTGCTGGACTTTGAGAGATGAAGCATCCTCAGTGTGTTCCCACAGTCTGCTCTAATTTCTGCTTTGGGGCTGGCTCTGCCACCTATACTTGAAGGATAAAATCAGAGCTGAAAATAGGGAAGCTGAGAAATTCTTCTATTATGTCACTTTCAAAAATTCACTGTGTTGCTATATGTAGTTATGAGAGGACTTAGTTATTACCTGAAATAGCAGAGTGTTCCTAACAGACTGTCCATATCATGCTGCCTGTATAACCTATTGTGATATGAATGGAACTGTACCACAAGGGAAGACAACTGATCAGACTTTCCCTTGAAAAATTATTACCAAAGGCAGATGGAAAATACCAAACCAGCATACACCAAAGCTGAGATCTTACACACAGGGAAGATAAAGGAAAAATTTACTGTAAAATAAATGGTTTATGGTTTCCTGGAGGTCACAGTTGAGTGCCATTTTTAAAGCCAGGAGCCTAAATCAGACAAGTGTTGCCCAACTGGACTCTTGAGACTGAGGGTAGGAAAGGCCCATCCCTCACAGTGGGATAAAAGATGAATCCAAAGCCTATGCCATGAATCCATTACAGTGTGCACTGATGTCCCAGAATATGTTTATCCTAAAGCCCATCTTCACCCCTCACTCCCAGTACTGGGAACTGATACACTGCAGTGCTGTTTTCTCTCTGGCTCCCATGCATCAAGCACTGTAAGTCAAACAGTTTCAGATGCTGCTTGTTTTTTGTGCTTAACTGAAATCATTAGGTAAATTATGTACCAGGGTGCACAGGGATTTAGCAGTAGATTCCCATTAATATGGTCAGACATACATGGCTAAATTCTTGGCACTAAAATTTCCCTGCACGGTATTGCCTTAATAATCTTTTTAATTTCAACAGATTGTTCTGTCTATGCAGAGATGCTACAGACAAACTGAAAGTAAACTTTCCCAGATTTTAATCACTCAAATGTCAATATTCTCTTTCTTCAGACTCTTCAAGCAAGAAGAAAACCTCTGATGACAAAAGGACAATGTGTCAAATTAAAAGCACTATAATTATGGAAACCAATTTCTATCATTTAGTTCTCTGGAGGCTGATAGCTCAGCTGCTTTCTAGAAATAAATTTCTACAAATTCCTTAGGAGTCAACACTGATGCAATCACTTATTCATAGTAAAAAGACTGTGCTGACTCAGTATTCTTCTTCATCTAGTTATGTCAGAAGGTATCAAAATACCAAACTTTAATAAAGGGGGAGATGGAGACTAGAGACATCAGCATTAGTGTTAATGATGACAGAATGATTTGTCACCATACCCTAACTCAAATAAGTACAGGGATGTATAGAAACACAGGCATAAAGGCACCACCATTGAGGGTAGTTAGCTTTAATGGTGAAATTCTTATCTATCATTTTTGTTGTTTAACCATTGAACCCCTTGTAAAACTTATCAGTGGTACAGAACAAACCTTGGCTGAATATCAAACAGGTACCTCAGGGCAGAAAGAAGGTTTACAACACCAGCACTCAGGTAGCTCCAGAGCCAGTGCAGGAGCCAAGGGGGAATGCTCTGGGGGAAGAACCACAGCAGTTGTTGTGAAGCATGCATGAATCAGAGCTTTCTGGAGTGTTACATTTATGCAAAACCATTAAAAGGAATAAAATTATAAAACTGTGAGGGTTCACGTAGCTAGCAGAGTCTGTCTTAGCTCATTTATGAGCTACACACAGAAAGTAATAACTGAAATTCTCTGTTTTGTGTTATCAAAGAGGCAGACTGGATGCTCCAATTCCAGCAGGTGTACATTTATCAGAAGGAAGGAACCTATTCTGACCTTTTTCACATCCAGTTGCAACCTCCCTGTTGCAAATGGAAAACAGAGGCAAAGCATCACCAATTCATGACTACAACACCTACCTGGGGAAACAACTATGTGGGCTGTAGGGCAAACAACCTAGAGCTTAGGGCCTTTATATGGCTGGCAGCTAAGAAATAAATATTGTACTTTTGCTTGTAAACTGCTTGCATTTGGTCTGGACTCAGTGAGAGGAGCTTCCAGCAGCTTGGAAGTAACATTTTTACCGAGTCACTTTCACATCAGAACACAATTTTCAGTGTTATTGGGGTTGTAATTGTTTGTCTCAGCATTCTTATCTTGCTAATATCACCAGGAATTAGGCAGCATGTTGGCTAAAACTGATCTCTGTTCAGGAGTGTGAGCTTTCAGGTCAGACTTTGTTTCCCAGCCCTGTCTCTGTTCAGGAGTGTGAGCTTTCAGGCCAGACTTTGTTTTTCAGCCCTGGCTCCTCAGAAGTGTTCAGAACCCTTTAGAACCAAGACAGGAGCTGTTCAGGTTGGATCCTTCAGCTGCATTCTGCCTCCCTCCCTGCAGGAGGATGCCCCATCAGCACCTTACACAGGGGCATGTGAGGCTGCAGGACAGGGCTGCAAATCCACAGAAAGGAAGAAAGGGAACAGGATAGTGTGGATGTTTGAGGATGAAAACAATGTCTCAAAGAGAAACAATAGCTGGAGGTCCCCAATGAACCTAAAACGCCTCCTGGTTTCACATGAGGCCATGGCTAATGGAGACAGCATTGTTTGGCAAGGAATTGCTGCAATAAACCCCCAGATATTTTCTTTGTTGGTATCCAGCTGGACACCATGAACAGAAAGCCTGACTACATCATGCAAGTGTGTTGTGTTTTTACCTTCCAGGGGAGATTAGTTTCCATTCGATTACAAGTTAATTAACAATAAATGTAGTTTATTGTTATTGCAGTTGTTTCCAATTTGCCAAACATTACATACTAGCAGAACCATTTCTTTATTTTAAAATGAGATTTTTACCCTTTTATGAAATCTATAATTCTAAACTATTTTGGAGAGCTACACAACAAATTAATTTAGTACACTAAACACTAAAGAATCTGACCATGACTGAATAGAAATCCACTCACAAAGTGACTATCCAGAAAAAGTGATTAGCAAACAACAAAGGACAGAATACAAAAGAAATGCTGTTCTATAACAATTTCCAATTTCTGCGAAATTAACTTCTATCTAAGTGGATAAAAAGGAAGAATGTTTTCAGGAGCAAATACGTTGGATCAAAGATCGATGCACAAGAAAACAAATTGCCTCAGAGTGTGGTAACATTGTTTAATGGAATAATTTTACAGCTAGCAAGCCATATTGTGAAAGAAATGTGATTTGAAAAGATGAACTTGATAAAACTGCCTTTCAGGTTGCCTCACTAGCGCTCAATCTTAGGTGACTGAACCAAAACACATGTCCAAAGAATTACAAGCTCCGCATCTTTGGCATCTCTAAGGCAGACCTAGCTGCTATCTACAATGTCATGTGGGAGAAAAATGGGACTCAACACATATACACACATACATATAAAAGCTAAAGCCAGCCTCTCACTCATAACATGCTACATTAGGCTGGGTACTAAACCAGCACCTAGGCCTGGCCGAGATTAAGGCCTCAGTGTGTCAACTGCTGCATAAATAAACAGCTCCACTGACTTCCAACAAAGGATGGAAAACAAATATTAGGGCTCTGACTCACACACAGATGGCAAATGACTGGAGTGATGCACGTTTGAGTCAGCTCTTACCTGCTTCAGCTCCACTGAGCTCATGGCTGCAGAATTATCATCATCAATAGCCTGAGCACAGTCCAGCCCAGCTGAGGCACCGCATACAGAACCCCCTTGCCCCAGCACACCTCCCTGGGAAGGCTGTAAATACAGGCAACAGGCACAGACCTGAATGCAAGTCTCAAATTTCCTCTGTTTTAGAAGTGGGGAGCTGGGTCATAGGGACACCCATGTTTTTCTCGAGGACATGGAGGCATAACTAGAAAGTCACATCCTATTGCCAGAGTCAGCAAATCTTTTGAAGAAGCCCGTCCAATAAATGGGGAAACCAAAACTCAGCAGGCTGAAGGGGTCTGTCACGCCACAGGAACACCAAGTTTCACACTGGATATAATGATTTTGTGGTTTGCCACCTTTTGTAGCTAATACAGGCCCCTGCTGATAGACCCAGCAAACAACTGAGCTGTGCTCAAGTGAGACAACAGCTCTCAATCCCCTGTAGGCAGCCAGAAAAATTAACTCCCTCTGGAACTGCACTGGCCATTTATTAGCTCAGGAATATAAAGGAGAGAAGTAAAGTAAACTAATTAGGTTTCATGGGGGCTTTTTGGATCTGGGTTCTGAGTTACGAAATAGATTGGGAATGGCTGTTTATTGTCAAGCCTCCAAAAGGAGATTGAGGGCAAAGGAGAAACAAGGATGTTGCTGTTATTTACGTTACTTGAGCACTGGCCATTGGAAATGCGTTTCTCATTGAGTGATTAACAGTTATCCAGCACAAAGAGCAAATAAAAACCTTGTCTAATTCAGTCCCATTCTCTCTGCTCTTACTGCATTAAATCACGTGCAACTGGCTGATTTATTTAATGTTGCTTCTTAGTATCATTACTCTGCTGTGATGCCATGTTTCAAAATCAAGAATAATTAAGAAAACATAAGAGATTTTTAACTAAAGTTCTTTGCTCTTGAAAATCGATAACTTTAGGTTTCATTTAGCTCCCTGTGGACAGATTCACATCCCTGCACAGATGAAGTTACCAAAATCAATACAGCTTTGCAGAGGCACAGGGGGTCAGTCTGTGCAGAGCTCCTCTGACTTCACGAGCAAAGCACTCGCTGCTGGGTCCAAGCTTCCATCTGCACTGGGGTTTAAAAAGGTTTCTCAGCTCCAGAATACACTGTGAAAGCCCTTGATTAAGTCATTATGATGCATAATTCCCTGGCATGCCAAGAATCTAGTCCCAAACTGATACAAAGGCAAGTCTGCTGAGGATGAGTGGGTATTCTGGGGTTTTATTGTGAAAACTCAGGGTTACATGCACTGAACTGCTGGTATGGAGTTTGCTTGCTCTTGCCACCGATAAAATTAAAATGCCTCTCAGATTAAATGCAATCACCCTCACCACTGCCGAATGAAAGACTATCACAGCCCCACTCCTGCTGTTATGTGAGGCCAGTGGGGTTTGTGTTGGCGCAGTGCTGCTCCCCATGCTCAGTGAGCTGGGGCAGGACACTCCTGCAGGCTTGGACGGGTGAATTCCCACCACAGAACAACCCCACTCCCAGCTGGGGCATTTTGGTGTTGCTTTATTGCCCATAACAGCTGGCAAAAAGTTATTTGGAAGGGTCTAAAAGACTTCAGCTTTCTTAAAGACAGAGCATTTTAGGGCCTGAGCAGGCCTGGGATCAGTATCACTGCTAAGATGCTTACAGGCTTAATTCCCTCGATGACGCCAGGCTCTGTACACAGCCATGGCAATGGGGATGGACAAATGTAATTCAAAGCACAGAGCACTGTGAAGATCCATCAATAAAAAACGAGCTCAAAAGCAAATCTCTTTTTATTCTGCTTTGGTTAAAGAATGGCAGCAGGTTTGGATAACTAGTCACGGTGGCATCAGCTTCCTTCACACTCACTTAACAGGACATCATTTCACTTAAAAAGATCGAGGGGACAGTGTTACATGCTCAGACAGCACAGCGATGAATGTGGTATAAATACCTGGGGAGACAGATTAGTTTGCTATTTCTGCTCACAGCCTTCTCCTAGGAGCACAGAAATGCCATCTCAGCATGCTTTTTGGAGGATTAGAAAACGTAATAAACACAAGGATAAAAATATGCCATGGGAGTTACAGCTAATTTCTTGCTCTAATTTGCAGCAATTTACACATAATCATTTGAAAATACTGCAGAGTGCCAGCAGCCGAGTGTCTGCTGCAATGGTGCAAATCAGAAAAATGAGAAATGCAGTTAGGGCTGAAGAACCCTCCAGAAGGGTCATTTGGGACATTAAGTTCACAAGCTCTTCCTTGCAGTTGAGTAATGGAGGAGATTTTATTCTACCACATGGAGCCCAGTTTCTTAGGCTGTAGGTGGATGGAATGACCTTCATAACAAAAGACTTTAGACTTCAGAAAAGTCCTGCCAAACAGCAATGTAGTCTGTGTCTTTGTCTTGTAACTGAAGGGATTTTTTTTAAATTTTAATTAAAAAAGGAGGCTGCAAGCAGTAGGCATCAGCACCACAACATTTTCATGCAAATACACATTTGAAAAGGTAATAAAACTGTAGTAAAATTACTGAATTAGGGTTCAGAAATGTATTTTAATATCAATATTTATTGTGAACATATGAAAATTACTGAAATCCCTTTACACATTCATTTCCTAATCATAATTTCCATCCAAAGATCTGGATTGATTATAAATGAGGAAAATATCTATACACTGTACATTTGTACGTTTGTCTATTTTACAACTTTAAATATTTCAAAACAATTTGAATGGGGAATAAAACCAAATGTTCCCCCAGACCAGAACCCTGCATGTAAAACAAACTAAAGATGAGTTATGAACCTCCATGAAGAGGAATTTATAGTAGAAATACCAGTGTTGCTGCAGCCTTCTTTTATAGGATCATCAACAGAGGGGATATGGAAAAAGGGGGGTAAAATGATTTATTAAGAGAATACATTCTCTTCTAAAGGAAAGATATTTAATCTGTGGATCACAAACACTTGACCCAGGGCAAAGGTTACCAGTGGTACCTTGAGAAGATGCAGCCTTGATTTAAATAATGGAGAAGTGCAGGAGCAGATGCAGGGCTGATTTAAAAGATGGAGAAGCACAGAGGCAAGCACGCTCCTGGGAGGGCTGATGTAGAGGACTGCAAAGCTCCAAGGCATCCAGGTAACTTGTAATTGGTAACGTGAGCTTGAATTTTAAAATTATTTAAAAGCATGCCTATCTTTATACTATTAACAGCTTTATTGAATAGCTGCTTTTTCTTTTTTTTTTTTTTCCCAAAGACGCCTGAAGGAACTGGGCACATATATCTTATCCATGCTCAGTGGAAACTCTTTACCTAAATCTTGCTCATATTTTGGAGTTCTCATCAAGTGGGACTCTCTGTATGCTAAGCAAGGCTCAGATATGTCACTGAAATGCTGTCTCACCACATTTTGAGTATCACCAGTGTCTAAAATAGGTTTAGGTGTTGAATGCCTGTCTCTCCTGGCAGCATTATGTTGCTGAAAAACACAGCTCTGAACTAAAGCTGCTGATCAATCACAAATGACTCTGCACATGTTCATCTGCTCCAAGAGAATGAACCAACACTCAAGACCACCCTTGACTTGTGACACTCTTGACTCATGGCACTCATGGGTGCCAGGGACATGCAAAGGTTTGGTTATCATTTTAAGGCATGAGGCTTTTTATTTCATGAATACTCAAAAGCAGATTTTAATTTTTTCCCCTCTGGGAGCAAATGTTTTCAGCCATGAAGCTGGCGCCAATGTTTCTGCTGGCATCTGCAAGAACTTGCTAAGCTTCTACCAAGACTTGTTCATGCTCCATTGTCTGGGAGTTTAGGGACCTGTACATTTCTGTGGCTCACTGCTGACAAGGATGACTGTGTGTTCAAATTCTCCTAATCCGAGATAAACATTTGGAAGGGCTTAGGAGAATGTAGAGCATGTGTTTGCACACATGCACATGATGACACATGACACATGCACAGTGGAGAAGTATGTTTGGCTGCTCCTTGACTTATGGTGATGACAGAACCAGAGATTCAGAAGAAAACAGCCTCTGACTTGAGATGAGTTACCAGGGGAAGTGACGAGGCAGCAGCTGAACCCTGAGTAACACAACCAAAGCTGGCCATTCCTACAGTCCCCTTGGGTCTCTGGAATGCTGCAGAGGAGTCATAAGGGGAGTAGAATGACCACCTTCTCATGTTTGAGCAATGGAGAACCATGGTGCACCTCCATTTGACCCGTCCCCTCAGCCTTTCCTGTGTGGTATTTTGGGAGCAGGAGAGAGCCTGTGCCAAATTGTGCAGCCCTCAGTCATTCTAGATGGCAGCACAGCTCAGCAGTGAGCTGGAGTAGTTCCTTGCTTTAGTTTATACTGGGGACCACTTTGGCTTTCCAATTAGCCCAGAATGCCCCAGTTGGCCTGGAGGATGCAAAACCAGCTGCATCCTCCCATCCTTTCTGGAGCCTGCCTTCAGAGCATGTCTGACACACAGAATGCAAGCTGGGTCAAAGTCTCTTTTTCAGTTGCCACAAAATTTGAGATCCAGGATTCTGATATTTTGTCTCCATCCTAGAAACATTAGGAGATGGTCATAAATGTTTCAGAGTTAACTGCTCCCAAAATCAATGGAGGTTACCTTTTTATGCTTTGGACAGGAAGCTTTGGTGCTTCCCGGCTGGCAGAATTCATGGAATCAGAGAATCTGAATGGTCTGGCTTGGAAAGAGCCTTAAAGATCACCTAGTCCCAACCTCCCTGATGTTAGCAAGAACACCTTCTACTAGACCAGGCTGCTCAGAGCCCCATCCAACCTGGCCTTGAACACTTCCAGGGATGGAGCAGCCACAGCTTCTCTGGACAACTTGTTCCAGTGCCTCACCACCCTCACAGTAAAGATTTTCTCCTAACATCTAATCTACACCTACCCTCTTTCCATTCCAAGCCATTGTCCTGTCATCCCCTGTAAATAGTGTCCCTCCACTTTTCCTGCAGGCACCCCTCAGGCTCTGCAAGGCTGCAATTAGGTCAGCCTGAAACCTTCCCTTTTCCAGGCTGAACAATCCCGATTATCCCAGCCTTTCCTCATAGGGAAGATGATCCATCCATTTAAGTGGCCTCCTCTGGACCTGATCCAACGTGTCCATGTCCTTCCTGGGCTGGGAACCCCAGAGACGGACACAGCACTGCAGTGGTGTCCTGGAGCCGAGAGGGAGAATCCCTCCAGGGATGCGGGAATCCCCAGGGCTTCGGGAAACACAACATCACTTATTAACATGGCTCATGAGGCGGCTGCATGCCAGTCCCGCGGGATCCAGGCGTTTGCTGCAGGGGGACCCCAAAGGCAGGGCTGTGCGGCAGCCCTCCCGCGGCGCTGCAGCGCGGCCGGCTGCGGCTAGATGTCAGTAGATGTCAGCACTCCACTGGGCAAGCGGCCCCGGGCCCCGAGCGGCAGCATCCCTGGCAAAGAAAGGCCGCCGAACCTGCCCAAGCTGCAAGTGAACCGAGGTGTTCTTTCGCAATGAAGTACAATACCACGCCAAAAAAAAAAAAAGAAAAAAACAAAACCAACCAACCAAACAAAAAAAAACCCCAAAAAACAAAACAAAAAAAAAACCACAAAAAAAACCCCAAAACAAAACAAAAAAAACCCAAAAAACAACAACAAAAACCAAAAAGCAAAACCCCCAAAAAAACAAGAACACAAAAAAAAGCCAACTGAAACAAAACAAAACAAAACCAAAAAAATCCCAAACCAAACCAAAACAAACAAAAAAAACCCAATGAAAACCAAATTTAAAAAAGCCCAAAAAACAAACAAAAAACCCCAAAAAAACCCCAAACAAAACGAACACAAAAAAACCCAAAACAAACAAACAAAAACCAAACCAAACCAAAAAAACTCAAACCAAACCAAACAAAAAAACCCCAAAATAAAACAAACAAACAAACAAACAATTTCCCCCCCAAAACAACAACAACAAAAAACCCCAAAAACAAACAAACAAACAAACAAACAACAAACCACCCCCTGCGGATCTCAAAAAGAGAAGAAAAGGAGAGGAAAAAAAAATATTCAATCGTTTTATTAAGGCTTTGGACTGTTCTCCCAGACAAAAAAAAAACCAAACCAACACAGTTCCCACAATCACCTGGAACTCTGGCAAGACAGATGCAGCACGGATAGCTCAGCAAAGCTTTTGTTATTTGGCTTGCTTTTGTCTCGAATGTGATGAGATAACATTGTCTCTCACAAGTCAGTTTTATGAGGATCTGTCAACTCAGTCCCCATCTGTTCTGGAAAAATAAGCCTTTTCAGGTTAGAGTAGGATGTGGATTCAAATCCACAGGGCACAGATTTAAATCAAAGTATCTGAAGCCCCTTCCAGTAGCCAAGTAGTGAGGGGAGGGTTTGCATTTGAGCTTCCCTGCCACACTGGTTTCTGTTTCAAACCTTTTATTAACAATTAGCAGTTAAAGTATATCCAGCAAAGAGGAAAACAAGGAAAAAGTGCTGTAGTGTATGAGAATGCAGTCTATGCAGCACAGGGTAGACAGAGCAGGTAGGACACCAAGTAGTGTTTCATTAATTCAGAGATATTCACTTACAACTACAAAATGAGAATAAAGTCTGCTAGAAGCAAGCAAGACACTGCCTAATGTAGAAAATGAGAATCAAACCATTAAAGTGGCATGAGGCAAGAGATCCCAAAGCTGATTTCCTAGAGTGTTCAGAGTTGACCATTATCAGCTTGTGTGTGTAGATCCATAAACTGTCACTGCTTCTGAACATCCAACACTTGGAACTGCACCCTGCACTGCACACTATTGAAAACTTTGAAGGAGAGAGACCTGGGGCATTTTCAACAGCTCCATCCTGAGCTCTGGTCACCAGTGTCACAGCTGGCTGTCAGAGATCTCTGCTCAGAGCTGCCACCCCATTCTGGGAGCTGAGCCCTCAGCTTCACCTCAGAGCCCTTTAAGAAATCAAGAGACTGTAAGTAGCAGCATTTGCACCAAAATTGCCAAGGTGTTACATTGATTTCTTTCAATAGTGGTGACATTCACTGTCTTATTTCATCACCCTCCTCAGAATCCTAAATGCTCCACTAATGAAGAAACAGCTGCATCTGCTTGTGCTCTGCTACTGTCAGTGATGAAGAAAACAAAACTGGTCTCCTTAGGTATTGTTCACTGTCCTCATATTCAGCTATTATATTCTCAGAGAATACTAAAAACTTGTCATTAATCCGTTACTAAGAAATTCGGGAGTGATCCATAATTTCACAGACTGTACTATATAGGCAGAGGATTCTTGTGATGTCTGCTGTAGTACCTCTCTCAGTCCTGTTTACAGCAAGCATCTGACAGGAGGGGAGCTGGCTGGGTGAGCAATGACTTCCCTCTGCACCAAAATTCCTGTCCAGTTGGAAAGAGTTAGCGACTGTAACATCCTTTTTTTTTTCCCCATTTGCATTCTTCATAAAATGATAGCATTTTGCTGAAATCACTGAACATAACAAAGGCAAAAGGCAGCCTGACAACTCTGCCAAAGCAACAGCTGCAGGTACTGGATAGGAAACACCTCTGAACTTTCAAAATGAGCTTTGGTAAGAACATGAGTGTATGAAAGAGGGGAGATCCAGCTTCCCACGCCCAGCTCATTCCCAGTCCTGGCATCACATCCTTCCCTGGGGGTAACATCTAACACTGGGCTTTTCCAGCTTGCACTGCCCTCTGAAACACATTCTCTCCCAAAAGTGAACACAACACCAAGCCTCTCTTTGCTTCCAAGAGAAAGTGAAGGAAATAATCCTGAAGTGCTGGATGCTGTGCTGTGCTGGCTCCATCTCGAGGTTTCAAGCCTTGCTATGATGGAAGATGACTGTGTCACTCTTGGCCAGACTCACCACGTACAGAAATAGCCGCAGCAGGAAGTGGAAACTACCCTGGTCTAGTCAATGGGTTTCTGCAAAAACTGTGATGTCAGAGCAGCAGCACACGCATTTTGGGGGACTGGCTAGGGTTAGCAGTGTGTGACACCAGAGCTGTTTCACAGTCCAGACAGGTTTTCCCCAGTGCAATTAGGTGCCAGTGTATCCTGACATCTGAGACTGCAGCTCTGCTCCTCTTCCATAAGTCTGAGCATCAGGGAGTGCCCAGGTCTGGGAACAGACTCACAGCCACGCTGGGACAAAGGAAAGCTGTTGGTGTGGGGTGCTGGGAGTGCCTTTTGCTTTCAAAGGAAGAAGAGCAGTGAAAGGAAGGTGGGTAAGAAGTAGAGGGATAAAGAAAGATGGAGAAAGAGAGGGGTCTCTGGACATCAAACTGCTTGGTGCTCTTTGATGCCTTTGCAATGGGGTGAAGTTCTCTACAGATACATCCTGGCCCTTTAGCAAGATCAGATTGCGTCAGGACAAGATGTTTGTAAGGAAAAAGCTGGCTAGATACCCCTGCCTCTTCTCCCAAAAATAACAGCTTGACAGAAAATCTGAATCTAAGAGCAGTTGTAGGTATCATGATACTTCTTTTTTACCGTCCTGAAAAATTCAAGTGGTATCACACATCACTGGCCCCATATTTTCCATCCCATGTTCTGACATGCTGCCTGCATTAGCATTGTCTTTCATACTTATAACATCTTACACAGCAGAGCTCCCCATGGGGGAAAGAAATCTTTGAAGCTTCCCACTCAAATCTTCAAAGAAGGACCTTGAAGAGGACTTGGAGAGAGTGTGGGAAAGTCTGGAACAGGGATAATGTTATAAAGCTGACTTTCCCCTTGTACCGCACCATAATTGTACCATTGTTGTGCTCCCACTTTTTGCACCTCTCTGAAACTCCCTGAGTGCTGAAGACAGTTTATCCATTCTTCCATCCTGTTTGGAATGCCTACCAGTTTCTTCACAAAGTTGTGGCCAGAAATAACCCATAAACTGGCAATACAAATTGCAGCCTTAATCATGGCAGCGAGGAGATTGGACTGTGGGTGCTGAGTGTCTGCATCTCCAGCAGCATGCATTTCTTGGGCATGTTTTTTCAAGCCAAATGCCAAACCTTTGCTAGCACACACCATTCTTGGAATTTTGCAAGCCAAATGCCAAACCTTTGCTAGTGGTATGTAGCAAAAGTCCCTAGAAAATGCCAAGTTATGCTGCTAAGAATGTGGTAAAATCTGGTCGATTTTAGTTGCGGAATCACACCATTTGGAGAAATAAATCACTCAAGACATAAAAGGAGACACTTTTTCTTTCATTTCCTCTATGACATATTCCCCAACGCAGCCATTAAGTCACTACCTTTTACAGGAAATTCTGTGGTAAAACCAGAAAGATTCCATCAAAACAGACGGAACAAAAGCGTGTGCATGTCCTGTGGCTGCTCACTGCCGAGCCTGACTGCGAGCAGTGAGCTGCTCTCTGCATTCTGGATTGAATGGAAACTGCTGAGTTCTACTACGTTTATTACTTGGCTCAGGACTACCTGCAGTATGTGCTCCAGGAATCACACCTCGGACCTGCCCAGACCAGGGTTGCTCATGTCTTGAGAACCATAGCATCCTCTCTGCAAGACCAAACCGAGGAGGCTCTCAGGCCACTCCTGGACAGGATTGACATCACCTCTGTAGCTGTTGCCAAGAGAATTTTCAATGGAGTCATGGATGAAAAGTTTGCTGATGGAAATACTAACTGGGGACGAATTATGACCATATTCACATTTGGAGGTCTTCTCACCAAGAAGCTTCAAGAGCATGGGGTTCAGTTGACTGCAGAGGAGAAGGAGCAGATCTCTTATTTCATCACAGAGTACATCATAAACAACAAAGCTGAATGGATTGATGCGAATGGTGGCTGGGTGAGTTTTTCATTTTCCACCGAAGTCTACATTGTGAGATTTCATTAATTATTATTGTAGACACTGTCAGAACCATTTTATTCAGAGTTTCATTTGGTGGTTTAATATTTGGTGTCTGGAATGTCTCATTGAGACTTACAGTGAGAGCTTTGCTTCTGCTTTAAACAGAACAGTCATAAAAGACAACTTTATTTTTAAAAGGCACTTGCCAGTTTTGAATGACAGGATCATGCCATAGTTCAGGGTGAGAATGACCTTAGAAAATCATTTGGTCCAGCCTCACTCAAAGCAGGTTAAACCACACATACCCTGAAATTTCCATTATTAAATCTAAAATTAAGTGTCATCCTAAGGTCAGTGCAGCAATTTTGCTTTCATAGAGAAGCTGGTCCAAAAATACTTAAGTTCAAGGTAAGGAAAGAAAACACAGGTGTGATCCTCACAAATGAAGTCAGCACTTTTGCTGTGGATTTCAACAAAGCCATTATTTAATCCCCCAAATCAGTTTTACTTACAAAAAAATGTACTGGTAAGTACAACTGGCATTAAATCTTTTCTGTTTGGACTGAGATAATCCTAGAACTTCCATCTATGAATGGTCAGTGCTGAGAAAAATACTTGTTACTACATGGACTGTTTTGCCAAGCTGCTGAAATTCCCATTCTGCCAGTGAAGGGAAGGGAAATATCCTTTTGCTCTGCAAAATCTCCTCACACCCATACTTTTTTTTTTGCAGTAGGGGGAATCTGAGAATCAATGACACCAGTGTCAGTTATTTCCTTGGTACTTTTTTCCTTTACTTATATGTAAATGGTACTTTTTCCTTCCACCCCCTCTCATCCCACTTCTCTCATATTTCCTACTACTTTTTTTCCCCTGATTTATTTTCTAGTGTCTTGCTTTTCCTTTTTTTTTTTCTTTCTGCTTGTTTTAATCCTTCTCTGTCTGTAGCAGCAAAAAAAAAAAAAAAGGTGATAGTGACTCTTGGCCCCTTGATACATTGGATTTATTATAAAGGCTTATCTTTCCATCTCTTTCAAATAGAGTCAATTTTATTTCAGAGAAGTATCAACTCCTGGCAACATTCTGTCATAACAGGTGGCTCATCATAGTAGAATAAGGAAGATATTTCTGGGTGTATTATTACACCAGAAACATAGTACTTGTACCTTCCTGGAAGATGTGGGCTCAGCTGATAGAGTTCATGTTTGTTTTCTATTTAACACAGGGAGGGCATAGCCTTGACTTGGAGATGAAACAAACATTCAGCAAGGTGCAGCTATTTTAAGTGACTATTTTTAAAAAGCTATTCATCTTTTGGAGGCAGAGCTCTGAAAAGCTGTCCCTCACTGCACAGCGCTGCAGCACTGTTAATCTCACACAGAGAGTGGTGTGGGTTCCCTAC
>NW_005054313.1:1294462-1316461 GCF_000277835.1 Geospiza fortis | reverse complement strand
CCTAACTGTGTGTGGTTTTTTCCACAGGAAAATGGCTTCCTAACGAAGTTTGAAAGAAGATCACTACTGTCCTTCTCCAAAATTACAGCCCTGTTCATAGCTGTTGTTTCCTTGTTCAGAGAGTACTACTGAAGTAAAAGGATCTGCCATTCATGTGTAATCTAGATATTGCCACAAACTTCACTTCTCAGCCTTCCTCCAAGCAATATCAGCAAGAGAATAATTTCCTTCCATAATTTGTTTTTAATTTATTTGTATTTATTTTGACTAAATACAATGTTTAACATGCTATCCTAATTACCAAATCTGAAGATGAGATCCTTCCAAAGGGGAATCTGCACAACATCTTGCAGCAATTCAAGTCCACCTTTCCAGGCAGGATTGCTTTGAGATCATTTTCCACATCCAGACAGCTCTTGGAATCTCTTTTGTATCTCCATGAAAGGACTTTGTTTTAGTGAAATACAATCCAATGGGTTAAGAAACAAGTTTTATGTCATTTGTTTTGTAAATGAAATACTACTGTAATGCATTTTATTGCAACCTCTGTATGAGAAAAAAAAGGGGGGGGGATTTTTGTGAAGAAAAAAGAAATGGGAACTCCAATATAGAACTGGGTAGAAGTTACTGGCACAGACTAAGCAATTTCTATGGGAAGAACTTTTTGTGGAAGCTAGCAACTTAAAAATGTGCACTCACTTACTGTTATAGCAATGGTTTGTGTTTCTGTGCTGTATTTTTTTAATAGCTCACACCTACAATGAATGTTCTTTCATATTTGTGTGATGTAGTCATCTGGCTGAACATTTTTTAAACTAGATGTTTAAAAATAGGCAAGTAAAAATATTTCTTAAATGAGAAATTTGTGTAAATACACTAATATTTTAAGAAAATACATTAAAATATGTATTATAAAGCCTTGAGATTGGTCTCATTTTTTCCAGAAAAATTGGAGCATGGGAAAAGATCTGTCTGAATAAGATAATCTTACAAGAGTTATCAAAATGCTGCTGAAAACTCCAAGTAGTTTATGGATTTGACCTGAGGTCCATGGATGTCAAGAATTTCATTTTCTGTAGTACTTTTTAGGTACTATCTGGTAGCTTGCATAAGAAACAGATCTCTTGTGGCAAAATAAATGAACTGGATCAGCTCTGATGACAGTAATCACTGTTTTGGGATACATCATAAAACTCAGCAAATTCATAGAACTTTCAGGCTTTTACAGTCTGGGGCAATTCATGTTTTTACTCAAATTCCATTTGCTTTCCAAGTCTAAACAGTAGTTGTTCAAGAATTCATTCTAGAGGGGTTTTCTTCAGCTGTAGTGATTTTCCATTAGGGAACCACCACTGTTCTCTGAGACAGATGCTCTAGAAAATCCAGCTTTGTGACACTGAGAGAACAAACCAGCCTCTTCTGTAATGGGCTCTCCATCTTTCATCTCAACATAAGACTCTTTTCTGTAGTAAGAACAATTGTTTTCTGGAAGAACCTGCCCAGGGATGTGGTAGAGCCCCTCTCCCTGGCAGTTTTCAGGGTACAACTGAACAGGGCACTAGATAATTTCATCTAGGCTCCCTTTTCCAGGAAAGGTTGGACCACACGAGATTCCAATGTCCCTTCCAGCCTGGGTTGTTCTGTGATTCCATGGTTCTAACTTGGTGGGTTTAACCATAGAACACAAACAGATATTAATATTTGTTAGAACATGTATTTCTCCCTCTCCTTCCCCAGTGAAAACAAGAAATATTATTTAGCATGCAGGCAGAATTTGTAAGGTAATTGAAGAAAAGATGGCAGCATTCAAAGGGCAAGGGGTGGCAAAAGGAAAATGCCCACCTCCAGAACACCTATGGCAGCACACCTCCAGAACACCTATGTCAGAAATGACATTTTGGAACATGTTATGACACATGTCTTTATAGGCAGTCTAAGTCTTCATGGTAAGAACAGTAATTCTTACTCAGTTCCTTTTTGAGCACTACTGCAAGCCACATACAATAATGGCTAACACCAATCTATTAATACCACATCCACTTCCTTTTGCACTGATCTAGTAACCTATTTCATACTCAGAAGTACAATTTTTTTAGTTAAATATAAAGGGTAACTGTGTCTTTTCAAAATGTAGGTGATACAATAATTTTAGAACTTGTCTTCATGGTAAGGGCAGGGTTTAAACAAAAGAAGCCTGGATGGATCATTAACGATCCAGTGGGCTCCAGGTTAACTTCACTGGGAAGAAACCTCTTTTTTTCAGTGCAGAGCAAGAAAAGCAGTGATGAGATGTACCACCCCAATTCTAAGCATAGTAAAGTGTCTGAAAACAGCAGGGCTATTATCTAAGTTTTATAAAATAGTGTCCATGTAACTGTCATGAAGTTATCCCTCCGTAACACTGAGCAGTGCCCAGGTCCTGGGCACCGCTGTTTAAGGGATCCTTGGATCTGCCAGGGGAGAGCAACGTGGTGCTGCTAGAGCACAGGGTGAGGTCAAAGAGCTGCCCAGTGGGACAGCTGATGACTTCATCCCTGCACACAGCAGCTAAACTGAGATGTCATCAAAAGCCACACAGAGGAGATTTATCAAAACAGCTGTTCTCCCATAGAAATGTCTCTTTCTGCGCTTAAAATCACAGAATCAATTAGGTTGGAAAAAACCTCTAACATCATTGAGCCCAACCTTTCACACTTCATACTTGGTGCTGGGGACACTTCCCCCCGGAGCGGTGGTCACACATCAGCCTGGGTGCTGGGGACACTTCACCCCGGAGCGGTGGTCACACATCAGCCTGGGTGCTGGGGACACTTCAGCCCGGAGCGGTGGTCACACTTCACCCTGGGTGCTGGGGACGCTTCAGCCTGGAGCGGTGCAGCTCTGGGTGCTGGGGACACTTCACCCTGGAGCGGTGGTCACACTTCATACTTGGTGCTGGGGACACTTCCCCCCGGAGCGGTGGTCACACATCAGCCTGGGTGCTGGGGACACTTCACCCCGGAGCGGTGGTCACACATCAGCCTGGGTGCTGGGGACACTTCAGCCCGGAGCGGTGGTCACACTTCACCCTGGGTGCTGGGGACGCTTCAGCCTGGAGCGGTGCAGCTCTGGGTGCTGGGGACACTTCACCCTGGAGCGGTGGTCACACTTCATACTTGGTGCTGGGGACACTTCCCCCCGGAGCGGTGGTCACACATCAGCCTGGGTGCTGGGGACACTTCACCCCGGAGCGGTGGTCACACATCAGCCTGGGTGCTGGGGACACTTCAGCCCGGAGCGGTGGTCACACTTCACCCTGGGTGCTGGGGACGCTTCAGCCTGGAGCGGTGCAGCTCTGGGTGCTGGGGACACTTCACCCTGGAGCGGTGGTCACACTTCATACTTGGTGCTGGGGACACTTCCCCCCGGAGCGGTGGTCACACATCAGCCTGGGTGCTGGGGACACTTCACCCCGGAGCGGTGGTCACACATCAGCCTGGGTGCTGGGGACACTTCAGCCCGGAGCGGTGGTCACACTTCACCCTGGGTGCTGGGGACGCTTCAGCCTGGAGCGGTGCAGCTCTGGGTGCTGGGGACACTTCACCCTGGAGCGGTGGTCACACTTCATACTTGGTGCTGGGGACACTTCCCCCCGGAGCGGTGGTCACACATCAGCCTGGGTGCTGGGGACACTTCAGGCCGGAGCGGTGGTCACACATCAGCCTGGGTGCTGGGGATACTTCACTCTGGAGTGGTGGTCACACGTCAGCCCAGGGTGCTGGGGACACTTCACTCTGGAGCGGTGGTCACATTAGCCCGGGGTGCTGGGGACACTTCAGCCTGGAGCGGTGCAGCCCGGGGTGCTGGGGACACTTCTCCCCTGGATTTTGGGGACAATAAGAGCAGACTGCCACACACCCCGAGCAGGGCTCCTCGGGGGTGGTGGCAGGTGTTTATCTCAGACATTTCACACCAGCCTGGCTCTGGCCGTACATACAAAACCCAGCCACTGCCTGGTTTGGCCTCTTGTTTTATGTTCTGTCATCTCCCTGCTGTATCTTCCAGCGGTGTTTCTTCCACGCAATTTTATTTCTAATATAATTTTCACACTCTAAAAGATATCAAGCAGGGTTTGCCTAACTGGTATCCTAGCACAGAGTGATATGGGTATGTACTTTTGAAATGTCCTGTTTGTGTTTGGATTACACAGTTTTTATATAGATGTATTTTATCATTTTAATAAACATAATAAAATTTTATTTTGCAGTCACTGCATGTAATAGAGCACAGTCCTCATTTTTTTTGCAGCACCAGCGGGTACTTCTAGATGATCTACATTTATATGGTTATTTTCCTGCCAGAGGCTCTCAAATCATTTTATAGACTTCATTTACTACTAATGTGTAGCCACTTCATGAGTGGGATGTGGCAGCACAGAAACTTTTAAGTTGTAGGAAGTTTTAACTGGAATTTACATAACCCTTTTTTTCCTTGGGAATGCTTTTTAAAAACATATCTATATGTAGTGTCCTACCCTCATGATAATGCATTTTAGTAATCATACATCCTAGACTTAAATCTCTTGAATTTTAGCAAATACTGGTATGCATCCCCTTCAAAAATTCAGAGTCCTCAACCAACTTTTAAGCACCCAGCCCATGTAGTACTGAATTTTTAGGAGCCCTCAGCCTTTGTCTAATTGCTGCTGATAAACACAGCAACACAGCACTCATTTCTTCTAGTGAGAGCACTCTAAAAGATACAGCCTTTGTTTTGCTTAATAAGAAGGCATCAGGAAATATGACATAAATTGAAATTATCTTGCCCTTTTCTTAATCTGACACAAATTGAAAATCTTGAGCTTGCTTGGGACAGAGTGGCTCTGTGTAAGTGGCAGAAAGTAGAGTTGGCTTCCTCATGGGGGGTGGCTAATACAGCAGGCATGGAGAAATTTTGGAACAGGCTGAGAAAATACTTGGAATGATATAAGGCCAAAAATGTAGCTTTGTAACATACATCAGTGCTTGTAGCTAATTAAAGTAAGCAGGTTATTTTATAACACCTGAGTAATATTTTTAGTGGAAAAATCTCATTTCAAAATAATCTTTAAATTCAAAATGAAATAGCTTCACAGGCTGACCTAGCCACCAGTATTTAATTAGCTTCTGGGTGATTATTCTTTTTTAATGCTTATGTTCATGATTAAAGTCATGCTATTTGCATGCTCTGATTCTGAAAAAATTGCCATCAGCTGGTGAACAAAGGACAGATAATATTTGTTAGGCGTGGAAATTTTTTCAGTCTTCTCAGAAACTGCTCCGAGTCATAGCAGGAGTATCTACACAATTCTGAGAATATCTGAAATTGTGTCTTCCTGCTCACATGTGGGTTTACATCTTCAACCTCATTTTTGTTCTTATACAGCCTGATTAATGTGTTACTGGATACACCAGAGCAGATGAGACCTGTGTGGTGCCCACAGCACACAGCCCTTGCCTGAAAGTCTCAGTGTCTCAGTTTCTCTCCTCACCAAACCCATGAGAGGTTTTGGCTCTGGAGGCCCTCAACATGAGCCACAGCTCTTTTCTGGAGTCTGCAGTTGGACCAAACAGTCTGCTTTTTGCAGCAAAAGCTACCATGGAAATTCTGGTCTTTTGAGAGCTTAATCCTATGGAAAAATCCATGTGTAGGGTTAGGCAGATAGAAAAGGAAATAAAATACGGTTTGGAATGAAGATGTTTCTGTGGCCAAGCAACACATACACCATCATTTAGTCTGGAGTGTTTATTTTCTTTTTCCCTTACAAAATTCCATCTGTCTTCTGAATATTTCACTTGAGTTTTTAACAGCTGTGATGGAAAGAAAATAAAAAATGTAGTGGGAACCATATATTGACTCAGATGGGGCGTTTGTATCTCAAAACAAGGCCAGGGCAAAGGCTAAAGCTCATAAGAGTGAGTTACCCTGCAGTTATACAAACACTGACCAGGGCATCTGGTGATCTCTGCTCTGTAGACAGTGGACAGTTTCTGAATTGTCTGATATTTTAAAAAGATTTTTGTCTAAGTGTGTAGAGTAAGGGTAAATCACATTTAAATGAGTAGGGGCACATTTATGTTTGTTTTGTCCAGATGTAAGTGACAAAATATATATTAGGTGCTAGAGAATGAGAAGACAAGCTTTTAAAAGCCTCCTTTCAAATTTTAATGTGGAATTCAGTCTGGAATGGGCAGAGACAAGTGAGGTATGAGTCTGCTAACACTTTTCCACCATATAAGCATTTTTTATTTTCCCTCCTATATTCAGCCTTTTATAAACCCAGCACAGAGTCTCATGAAAAGCAAAAAATGGCAAGGCCATCCTTCCTTCAAGCTTTGAAAAATGTGCAGTAATAAGATCACCTGTTAGAAGCAGGTGATGTTTGAAGTCATGTATCTCATCCTGCTGGAGGGAAGACATTCAGGTTAACAAAAGAAAGAGGGGCCTGTTCTTGGAAGACTTTGTGCTCTCAGTCATCTGCTCTGGTGCTGATTTTCCTTTGAGTTATTATCACTGAGGCACTTCCCGCTCTGCCTGGGCCCAGATGAGAGGTGCAGCCTGTGAAAAGGATGGAAGAAAAGGAATGCTAAACCCTCTTGGCTTGCATAACCTGGCAGTTCTGGCCTGCTGTATCTTTCTGCAATGATATTTGTAGAGCATTTGAGGATATCTGCGCCGTTATGGCACAGATCTTTAGGGGATTGGAAGGTTGTCTGCAAAATCTGTTTTTTGCTGGCCCAAACCTGTGTTGCACTGTTTAGTTCACTTGATGCAAAAATTTGACTATTTTGATCTTCCTAATGGTAGAAATGTTGGAGTAGGCAACAAAGTCAGTTTATTCTCTTTATGATGCATCAAACTTTGTATTGCTACCCTTTTCAATAAATATTTTGTGTTAAATGAAAGTAAGCTGATCTTTCCAAAAACTTTTCATAAACCAATTGTGTCAATTTCCCACGTAGGTCATTGACCATCCCAAGTACCAAGAATCCAAAAGAATTGCAATCTTCCTGAGCATGCCAGATGAAGTCCAGACAGAAGACATCATTAAGGACATTTTTAAGCAAGGCAAGGAGTGTTTCATCCCCCGTTACAAACCTCAGAGCAATCACATGGACATGCTGAAGTTATCATCAGCTGAAGACATGTCTTCACTTGCTGTGACGTCCTGGAATATTCTTCAGCCCAGTGATGATGACACTGCAAGAGAGGAAGCTCTTGCTGGTGGTGAGTGTTTTCTTGCTGCATCATGGGATTGTTGAGCAGGAGTAGCCTGGAGGCCGATAGGAAATACTTTGATAGCAAGAATGAAATGAAATGTTGCACCTTGTTTTTATGCATTGTAGAGAGATGCTTGTTCTCTTGTGTGTTTTTCTCTACCCTGTGCCACCCCAGTGACATGCCAGCAGAGCAGGAACACAACTGAAAGAAAACTCAGCCCTCCACATAAATAATCTTCTTGGTCTGATCCATGAACATCCTCAGCACGGGCTCAGCCAGCATCGTGTAGAAGCTTGTAAAGGAAAGAGGGGTAGCTGGGGGTAGCTTAAGCTGCCAGTGAAAGTCACAGAGATTCACAGGTTTAAGATGTACTCTGAGAACTTTGGTTTGTGCTACCTGAAAGGTTGAGAACTTCTCAGGTGATGCCCATAGACTGAGGATTTTCTGAAATCTCTGATCCTGCAAATTGTGTTGCATGGATGAATCACAGTGCTGATTTGGAGCCTGCCCTTGTAGAACAGCTCCCTGGACTGAAACCTTAGACTCAAAATAAAAGGACTTTCTTGACCTGCAGTCTTTTCTAGCATCATTCTCTCACATTTTTATTTGACCTTATAATGCTGTCTCAGACACTGAATTCTTCATAGGGTTGAGAAGGTACAAGTTAATTAAGATCAAACTTGTGTATATTTTGATCCCCAAATAACTTATCTCTTAACCTAAAATTCCCCAGTTCGTACTTGTAAACAAGCTTACTTTTTGTGTATTTGCATTCGTTATTTGCATTCTTTTTGTAAACACTTTAATGTCTTCTCGAAACATCTGCAGAAATGTTTAATCTTATTGATGGAAAACTCATACTGAACTCATGCTTTAAACCTCCGCCTGGGAAGATTTTCTCCAGGTTGAAATTCACCATGCAGACAGCTTCCACACCTCACACACTTGCCAGCTTTTTAGTGCTTGGTAAAGGAACATAACATTTCTATGACTCTGTTTGATTGAACTTGGGCTTGTATTTGCTTTGGGATGCCAATGTACTTTTCCAGAATGCTTCACCATGATTGTTTCTCTTTTATTTTTGGTCATTACCTCTTTCCTAATTCAGAATCCTTTCTGTGTCTACATTTTCGCTAGCAAGGGATTTCACTGCCTTATACAATCATCTTCTTTACATTTAATATTAAGTACTGTTTGATGTTTTTCCAATATTTGTCAAAAAATTGTGTTTATTGGTGGGATTTAGGGACTTTTGAAGGTAATAAAAAATGTCCAGAGTTCTGTTGACTGAGCTTAGTTCAGGCACTCTGGACAAGCTTTTGTACTACTGGTGAGCTGCTGTTAATTGAATTTAGCCAGTCTGTTGTAGACATCACAGAGTAAACACACAGTTTGAGGTATGATGGGAGCAAGGACTTCCAGGTATAGAGTGCACTGAGATGTACGTGGGTGCCAGATAGTGAAGATGGGGAAGGTACCTGGTACCTGGCTGATTCTGAAGCTGCTGCTTCCTTCTCTGCACCAGGCTGTGGGCAGAGAGCAATGCCAGAAGGGCTCCTGTTCTCTACAGAGAGGTGCCAAGAGACCAGCTGTAAGAACTGATGTATGTCCATGTCAGACTTGTTCTGCCTGAAACTCAATATTAGTCTGTTTGTACTGTTTGTACAGTAATTTTGGAATAATGCCATTTGGATTGGAAGTCAAACCTCGGGTCCTGTATCCTGAACAGTTTTTGTAAATTAGAGAATTAGTTTAGTTTTCTTCCACTGTTGCAGTATCATGTACACACTGCCAATTTGTCCCCACAGAAGCACACACTTCAACCCAATATGTCTTTATATTCCTTTTGCTATATTTTTTGTCACCTATTATATTTTTGAACTTTGGTACATTTGCAAGAATGCAAATTGCCTTGCTGCTACATCCATCCTCCGTTGTTGGAATGACGCATGGATGGCACATTTATCTCAGAGATGTTATCAAATACTTTGGTGATCTGAGGCATTTACATTGTTATAAGGAGATAACATGGTGTTACATTAGTAATGTTCCCATGGCTGGCATAAATTACTATGTAATTTCCAGGAAATAGCCTGCAGCTACATAAATAAGCCATGTCATTTCTGAGTGTATTCATTTTGCATGACAAAAAACTTAAATTCACACCATCCTTAAAGCATCAGACATAGTTACTGTTAAGAATAGCTCAAATATAAGAGTAGGTATAATTTTTGCATTGAGTTTCCCAGTCTTTGGTAGCACTCATGGGCAATGTTGAATTGACACAAGCCCTCCTTTTGGAGACGATCCTTTTTTCTGTTGGACCAGGGTTTGCCTCTTTTCATCTTGGCAGTACTCGCGTCACACCGTGTTGGCATAAACAAAGATCACTGCTTTTGTGGTAGGAGAAAGTCTGTCATCTTCTCTACCATGTGTGGGTGTCTCATTGGCATGTGAAAAGTTGCTTTTGTTAGGCTATATGGACACAATAACAGAAAGAACAAAGGTGGAAGAAGTTCAGATATTTTGGAGTAGGGGTGTGTGTAGGTGCATGACTTGGTTCGTTTCCAGCTGTATCTGTTGAAAAGACCTGGACAACTTCTGGGGCAAGCCAGGGGTACATTTTCCTAATAAGTATCAATTCCCATTTTTATCCTTGCCCATCAGAGGTATAAATGGGTTTTGCCCAAGGTAATACTGCTGATGAAAGTCCAGGCAGGTTGCAGTATTTGTTTACAGAAGTGTAGAAACATTGCACAACTTTGGAAGGAGTAAATCAGATAACACTGTACTCCGTGTTTGCTTTTTATCAGTACTCCTACAGAAGTTTAAAGGACATTTTGCCAGCAGCTTCATTTTCAGTGTGGTTTAGGGAGGTGTTGTGATTCACAGAGCTGGACATGGGTTTCCTCATCTGTAATGTTATTTATTATTACCTAGACCCACTCTGAGAACTATGAGGGAAAAAGAGAAGTTATTCTTTTGAAAAAGAGATTATTCTTACTGGGACACACACACAAAAAAAAAAAAAAAAAAAGATAAAAAGACTAGGTTGAGTGTTTCCATATGGTAAAATTCTTGGAGGCTTCTTTGAAGCGAGGCACGTGGCCAGGGATCTCAGGTGGAAGGCTTGGACCTGAGCAAATATGCTTAAGTGTTCATAACTGAACTACTGACTGGTAGCTGAAGGTGTGCAATAAATTATAAACAGCTTTTCTGACATTCACATGCATGATGGAGAGAAGGGTGTTTGGCCTAAATAGTTTTCTTGGCCAAAAAATGAAGTGTTATTAGAAAATGATGGCTCTGAATCTGCTTACTCTAATGGATTGGGACGTGCTTTTCTAAGAAATGCAAGAAATGGGATTATGTGTACAGACTTAATTCAGCCTCTTAATCTCTGTCAGTTCTGCCCTGGTGTCACAATACATTATTACATGGGCCTTGTCCCTCAGGTGTGAACTCCCTCAGAGATGAACCCAGGTGAAATGGTCTGGGCTCTTTCAGAGAGGCAGAAGATGAACTCTGCTTGCTGTTAATGACTGTTCTAAGGAGTATCTGCTCCGTGGTTTGCTTTCTCCCTGCCCAGGTTAGAGCTGCAGGCCTCTTTACTGTGCATTATTCAAACCTCAGGATGGAGATCTGCATTTCTGTATGGGCTCTTCATCACTGCACCGTTCAGTGATGTAAAGGCATTAAGTGGTATTTACTGATGGAGAAGCAGCAGCAGAGGCTCAGGTTCCTGTTGCAGCCTGAGTTGTGCAGAGGACCTGCCCCCAGTGAATACAGACTCTTTTGCTTGTTTTTCCAACATCAGGTTTTCTTCTCTGTTCCCTCCAAAACAATAATTTCCCAGATTTGTCTCAGCCTTGAACTAAACCTCCTCTTTCAAGCTTTAATTTCTCTACCACTATAATGTCACTTTCCATCCTTCTGCTCTTTGCCTGGCTTCTCTGAAACTCCCTCCTCAAGTGTCCTTCTCTGGCCTTTCTCACTGTATTCCCCACTTCCTCCTGCTCTCAGTCCCAGCCTGTCATTTCAGGGGCAGCTGGGCCAGCATAAATAGCTTGTCCCTGCCAAAAGGGAGGAGATCATGTGTTTTGTCTTCTTTCACTTGTCTGCTTCCAGACATACAAGATTCTCCATCCCAATTTACTCATTTCCTTTCCCACTGTGCTGGATTCTTTCTCTTTTGCCTTGGCTTAGAAAAACTTGTTTTATAGTACTTTCCTCACAAAATACGAGAAAAGACATATTTTGTGATTGTTTCTTTTGGGCAGTGCCTGATTAAAGAAGCTGCTGCTCTTTCTCCTCCTCTTGGTCCCTATCTGTCTTCTCCTGTGCCAGCACAGATGGCCCTGCAGCCACCTTGGCACCTCTACTGGGAAACCAGTCTTGGTTAAGAGCAACCCAGCACCAGCAGAAGTTTCTTCTCAGAACCACCACACAGGTTTGGACTGATGCAATTGAAGGAAGCTGATGGTGAGGGGTTGTGAAAATGGGTGCCATGCCAAAAAAAGTCTCAGTGAAACTTCAGTCATCATTTCCTTCCATGTTTCAGTTCCCAGTCTTGCCCCAGACAGCAGGATTAGCAGCAGCCAGTGAAATGAAAGTCCTTTGGAGTCCTCACAGCTGAGGTGGGTCTGGCAGGAGGAGCTGAGCCTGCAGCTCCACATGCTCCATCTGTGCACCAATACCAGCTTTAGGAGCTTTCCCTTGTGTTTTCAGCCCATTCCTGCCTCTCTCAGTGAGCTGGATCAACCTGCTGCTCTGGGTGAAGATTATTTCCCTCCTTTCCCCCCTCCTGTTTTTGTTGGGATTTTTTGAACCCAGATGAGTGGATCCAGTTTACCCTGTGGCCAGATCAGTGCCATGTGTGTGGGGAATGAGGAGCCGGGATGGAGGGAACATCCCCTGTGGCACAGGTTCCTGGAGAGAGCTGTGGGGCCACCATGCAGATGTGACTCCTGTAGTGGTACAGGGAGGGGGCCATCTTCAGAGAGCCCCAGAACTCACCCTGACAGTCTCTCCTAAGCCTGTGCCAATGGCAGCTTTTCACACATTTGCAACATTGCATAAACCTGGCTCAAATGGGTTTGAGCTGTGCTGAAGCCACATCACCGCCAGTGAGGGTGCAACAAGCAAGATTTCAAGTTCTTGCTACAAGGCACAGAGCAACAGAGTTCTTCTCCTTTTTCTTTTTCTTTTCAATTTTTTTTACTAGCTGTGATCTTGGAAACCAGTGAACCATTCTGCAGCAGTAAAACAAACATAACCCCCCTGCTCCCATTGCAGTTTGGCATAAGTACCCAAGCTGAAAAATGTCAGCATTTGACAATATAGCATCTTATAGGTAGGAATGCTGAATAATCTGTTGCTACTCAACTACAGCATAATGTATTTTTGGTTTAAGAAATGAATGTATTAAGAACTTAAGATGCATTTTGTAATTTAGTTTGGAGACTTCTGGCATTTTCAGCACTGAAAACTTTGGTGGCCTACTGGTCACAGCATTTCTGTTGTAAGATAATAAGTGCAATATTGACTAGATAATCAATGCTTTCAATGACAGTAAAAAATTTATTGTTAATAAAAAGAAAATATCCAATTTTGAAATAAAATAAGGAAGTACTAACAAATGTCTAGCAGCAACTTCTTGCAGCTTTGTTTTCATATAACCTTTTGAATGTTGGCTTTTAAGGTTAAGGTAGCTTTATCTTTCTGCCCTTTTAACTTCCAGAACACTGTGAGACTTGCTGTAGCATAGATTACAACAACCTGCTGGTAGCAGAAACAGACAGGGACAGCTTACCTGTGTGATGGCATTTAGTTTATAAGGGTTTATGCCAGGGAACATGATTCTCTTGCAAGGAAACTGCTGGCTACCTCTAGGCTACAGTTCCAAACCTGGAGTAGTTTGAAATTATTCCTGAGTGACCATTAACCCTGTTTGAAACTTTGCCATCAGGATTTGCCCTGCAGAAGCATTTTTGTCTGCAGAAACTCTTTTTCACCTGTCTTTAAATTCCTGCTATTTATTCATGCATTCAAAGATTCTGCATTTGCTGCCAGGACTGATGGCCTTGTGATGCCATCAGTATTCTTAGTTATTCCAAATTTTAGCACAGTTCTTGAGAAGTGTGACTGAATTGATGGCAGCACAGTCTTAAGAGGAATAGGTTTGACTTAGAACTGCAAAATAAAATGGGATTTTAAAAAAGGATAATGGGTTCCTCCCCCACCCCCCCAAAAAACCTGCATCAGAAGTGAGAGAATTTTGAAAGATGAGGCACATTAGAGTTTAGAAATAAAAAACACTTGTGAGTAGAAAATGCTGTGGCTTGGAGGAATAGGGAAGGTCTATTATCCTACTTCAGCTGTCCATGAAGGCATAATGGGACCATACAAAATGATGCTAATCATTCTGAAAAAAGATACGTAGTAAACAATGCTCAGAGGTAGCTGGGAATATGTAAATGGGCAATATGCAGATAGGAATGTATCAAGAATAAATAAAATATGAGTACATGAAAAGCAGAGATGTTAAATGTTTCTGCTTAGGAAAAAAAAATAAAAAAAAAAATACCCCAAACAAGATTGTAAAGTGATTGAAGGTACTATTAGATTTTCTTTTCCTCTGGGAGACTTGATTAAAACTTGCAGTACAAAATATGTCAAGGGATAGATTATAATTTAAAATCTTTCTACACTGGTCATAAAAAGAAAACCTGAGAGTATGGCACAATGCAAAATTGAAAATCGAGGCTTAGCTGCTAATGTAATTTATTTTTTAATGAAATGTTTTAAAGTTTAGAATGAACTTCTGTTTGGAGACAATGATCCATAGTATTTTTGATATGCAAAAGAAGAGCAAAATTCAGTGCAAATGAGGCATTAACATTCTGGTCATGAATTTTGCTGTGGAGAGAGGATCCTTCTCTTCACAGTGCAGGATCTGGACATGCAATACAGCATCACATGTTTTACAAGAGTCAGGAAATCTCACAACTTGGAGCTGTGTAGCAATAACTGAAGGATCTTCCTACCTCTGCAGCTGCACTCCCCAGATTATTGCCTTACAAACAGGTTCTGGTTTCTCTTTCCAGCAGGCATTTGGAGCATTCCTCTAAGCATCTAATTTTATTTGTATTAAGCCCTTGGCTCTGCTGCCTTCCAACAGCTGTGAGTTGTACTGGTTAGTTGGTTGTAATGTGAAATACTATGTTCCCTATTATGTTAATATTGTCTTATGCTCCTGCAACATGTGAAATATTATGTTGCTTGTATTCATTTTAAATTTGCTGCTTTCAGTTCAAGGGATACTTCATTTTTCTATGATGACAAGTAAATAAGGATATTTGAGTTACATTCTTTTTATTATTCATTGTTTAGTTGCACCTGTAATGTGAATACTATTGTATTCTTTTCTATCAAACTTTGACTGTTTTATTTTTCTTGTAGTGAAGCTTTTCTGTAGGAGTTCCAGCCATTGCTCTTTCAACATTTACAATCTCTCTGATGTTATTCTGGAAAAAATGATGCCTGGGAGAAAATTTTATGCCCTGGTAAAGAAATACTGTGAAATGCATGTACTGGCACTGGAGATGTTAATTCTTTCTGTATAAACCATAACACTGCTTTTCAGATCAGCTCACTGGGCAGATCTCTCAGTGGTTTCCACACCAGTATTCCACAATGACACATCATTACAAAAGGGCCTGTTCCACTAGTAAAGATCTATAAAATAATTTTATATTATTCCATCCTGCTTGTTCCTTAGCAGGTAGAGCTAGGAAAATGCTTTCTTGGAGATAAAAACATTTCAGGTGATAGCAAGTTTTCCTCAGGGTTTTTCTGCATTCCAGCCTTCAGCTGAAAGATGTGTGACTCCATCCTGGTGCTGGGGTTACTCTCCCCTGGAGCTGGTCTCAGCCCTTCCCTTGAGGTCTGCACCAGCTTCCAGAACTCTCTGAAACAGCTCAATAATCAACACTGAATTTGCTAAGTGAAGGCAGACACTTTTACTTGAATTTCTCCCAGTGCTTCTTTTCAGAAACAGGTATGACGCAATACAGAGACTTTTTTTTTTCAGGTTTTAAAAAAAATGCTCTGAAATGCAAAAGTTCATATGTTTTTATGGTGTTGCTTTGTAATGCCCTTTGGTGTCCGTATGTCCTGAATCTCTCTTGTGCAAACTAACCACAAACACCGTGTGGTTTAATTTAATACCACCCATGCCAGGGTGTCCTGCTGTGAACCTGAAAGGCTGAGAGCTCTGGAACACTGCAGCTTTTTGCTTCCATAAAGTTCATTAAGGCTTTAAAAGACTGTTTTTCCTTGTAATCATCTTAAGTGTCACATCCACGTTTGCCTTCTTGCAGAAAACTCATCAAAACAACTGAAAAGATTACTTCTGCTGTACTCAATTAAAGTTTGAAGAGACGTGAAAGCAACATGGGCAAGGGCCTTGAAGTCGCTGCAAGTGACTCTCAAGGGTTTTGTTTCAAAGGGCTAATTTTGCTCCAGTGAGTGTGAACAGTAGCATTGTCATTTTTTTCATACAGTTTCCTAGAGACAGGAGTCTTTGAAAGGTAGATAAGAGGTGAAATTCATTTCTGGAGTGTGGCAGGAGTCTGTACAACTCATGCAGGAGAAATGCCAATGTGCAAGTATCTCTGGCTGCAGTAATTATCCAAACAGACATCTTTGTCTCCTGTTATTTTCATGTTTTGGAAGGGAAGACCCAGCACCAAGCTCATCTCTGTGCACACACTCTGGGGAACAGGAGAGGAAGCTTTTCCCTGCTGCCCACCTGTGCGGGGAATGGGGGTTGAAGATGTGCTTTGGTGAGACAGCTCAGCCCTCCTTGCCACCAGAGGGGACAGTCCTGCTGCCCTTTCCTTGTGCCCAGCTCTGTGCTCCCCTCATCTCCTCATCCCAGGTACCATCTCTGGTACTTGTTGCTGAGCAGATTCTGCTCATGAATCTGGCAGAAATTTGTGACTTTTTTTCCCCTTTCTTTTTCCTAGGATTGGTGTACTGCCAGCTTAGTGGGCTATTAAATCAGGTCAGCACTTTTCCAGCTACAAAAGATTTGTTTTTCTGGCACAGTTAATCCCTGCTGGTTTTGCTGAGATTCAAAATACACATCTACTCCTGTGGATGTGGGAAACTCCTTGGACTGGCCCAGAGCCACTGGCCTTCAGGGAGCAGGACATTGATGCTGCTGTTTCATGGTGTAAGGATAGCTCTGCATCTTTATGTTTGGTGTCATGCTGCACTCAGTCCCTGCTTAGGCTGGCTGTTGTGCATGTGAGATGGGAATGAGTTTTTGGGATGTAGATGAGGGCAGATTCCTGTCCAGGAGTGACATGAAGCCTTTTGCCGGCAGGTGTCAGCATTCCATACATTTACCAGGGAGCATTGGTGTCATTTCGGCTGCTTTCCTATAATTAAAATCTCATCCAGGCATTGCTCTCTCACACACAGGAGAGCAAATGCTCCAGCCTAATTTCCCATAAAAATTGGGGATTGAAGTGAGGGAGGGATAGGATTCCGGGGAGAACCGGATTTTTAAAGTGTGCAAGCTTAAAAAGATAAAAGAAAATCTTGTGATGGAAGAAGCAGGATTTCTCAGCTGTTGTGGTGTTAACACATTTGACAGCAACTGTGAAGGCGCCATCACCTCCCAACCAGCTGACTCTGCATGTACAATAAACCCTGACTGTAAGCAGCCTGATATTCCCATCCAGTGGTGTCACTCCTTCCACTGACTTGGAAGTTGTTCTCTCACCTGTTCATATTTCATGAGTAATTCTGCGTATTTTATGGTAGCCTATCTGCTGAGTGAGTCAAAGGGTATTGGAAATATTGGCAGTGATGCATAAAGTATTGAAAAAACCCCAGATGATTCACCTCTCTCTTATTTTGACTTAAAAATACCCAGACAGAAGTATGCAAAAGCGGACCAAGAGTGAAGATATGCACATGTATCCAGTGGGAGTATTCAAATGAATGCTCAGGCAAACACCATGGAAGTGTAGCTGATAAAGAAATAAAGAAATTCCCATAAAAACACAAAGATCCTTGTAGTTTAGGATGCAGCAGTATTCCCACATAAACAGTTCAAGCATCAATGCTTTGTGAGTTTCTCTAAAAGAGCAGATTTGTAGTCAGCATTTGCTGATTTAACAAGATATGTTGATGTGCTGTAAAGTGGCTCTAATGCCATTTCTCCTCTCTTTGGAATTGCTCCTTGGTACATCTGGTTTCAGAGTATTGTGGTGGTTTAAAATCACAGGAGAATCCAGGTGCAAGCCTTGGAACCAAACATTTTTGATTGCCCATGTTTTCCCAATCAGACTGTGCTCACATATATGAATATCAGAAACAGATTAAGTCATTTTTCACAGACTGATGACTGGGAAGTTCTAAGCTATTTTTTCCTTACTCTGAATTTGCAAAACCAGACATTTTGTGGGTGGCATTGAGTGATCATGTTTTATTTACAGGGCTTATGCAGGCTCAATGAATAATAGCGAAAAAGAAAAATACTTTTCAAATTTTCTTTTAGGTGGAGCTCTGAAAATGAGACTCTAGTCCCCATCTTACTGTAAGTTAAACCTCAGGGGAAATGAGTGTGATGGTTATAGCCTCACACAGCATTTCCACATTGTGAAACCAGCCAGAAACACAAGTCTTAGCCTTGTACAGTAGCTTCTCTGGTAAAACATGAAAGGACATTTATCTATGGAGCGGGATAGGTTTGTTTGAGCAGGGCTGACAAACTTTAGCTGATGTTGTTCACTGCACTTAGCTTGTCAGATTTAACTGGCACTAAACCTGCAAGATTTTGGTTTAATTCAAAATCAGAGGTATTTACTTGATCACAGCTCAGTAGCAGAGGAGCTGATCAAGCAGTTTTATTATGTGTTTTTGAGATTTAATAACGGGCAAGTGGCTGCCACTCAGTTGTTTTAAACCTTTATGAGTGATGGCTATCATGTAGCTTCTCAGGGAGGCAGATAAATATTTTATTATGCTGTATTTCAGCAGGGCAAGTGTGAACTGTGAAGACCAATGTTTCATGCTGACACAAAGCACTGACATGGATGAGCAGAGAGATAAACGCTGAGTTGCTCAGTGCTTGTTTGTAGATTCTGCTGATGGTTCTATTTTCTGCAAAATATTTTATTGAAGTAATTACAGATGCTGTCTGTGTCATGCCAGTGGCAGGGGCACCAGGATTGCAGAGGAGATAGTCTGCCTGGCATCTGTGTGGCTGTAAAAGGTGGGGTACAGATGTGGAAAATGTTCTTTGGAAGACAGAAGGAGACGGAACCTTCCTGCTGCCTGCAATTCCCATACACAGGAATGAAAACAAAGCAATTACCCCTGGTGTTAAGAGCATTTCTCCCTGGAGGAGTTGAGGCTTTGAGGACTTAATGGTGTGTCCCATAGCGGGAAGCTGTGGACGGAGCCTGTGAGATTTGGATACTTCGACTTTTGATTCCTGTGCTGGGTATCTCCTGTGGCTCCTTCTGAAGCAACACCCTGAGATGACCCAGTTGGTCAGAGCGTGGTGGCTGTGATGCCAAGGCTGTGCATTCAGTCCCTTTGTGGGCAGCTCACTTAAGAGTTGGGCTCAACAATCCTTGTGGGTCCCTTTCAACTCAGAGTATTCTGTGATTCTGTGACAACAGGTGTCTGTGAATAGGTAGAAGACAGTGTCCTGCTGATGTGGTAATGCACAATTAAAGGTGTTCTCACAGGGGAAACACCTGGAGGAAAAGCTAGTGACTGCAGTTCAAAATGAGATGTTTTTTTACTCTAATATGAAACACAACTTTTAGTCCTGTTAGGTATCTGTTTGGGACCTTAAGGAGGCTACAAAATGGGAACTCAAGGAGAGCTTTTTATGAACAACCAACCCCACATATCTACAAGAGAAAAGAATTCATTCCTCTCAGACTCGAGTCAGTATTACAGGATATTTTTCATGTGGTTCCCAAGGTGAGTGCAGAGAGAAGTCAATGGGGCAGTGTCAGTTTGGAGCAACTGAGGATGTGGTCCTTAATGTTGGAACTTGAGTTTCCAAGGAGATGAGCATTCACACTGAGCTTCTGACAATGTATCATGTAAGCAAATACGAATTATCAGTTAAAAGTTTCCTTTCTTTTTAAGGGATTGTATTTGCATTTTAGCAGACTGGCTTGGGTCAAGGCAAGCAATGTGCTGTTTATGTCTGCAGTCCTCTGAGTTACTGGATGTGCACCTCATTGGGTTTGGATGAATGCCTTTTTTTCAAATGTTTATGAGTTGCAGCAAAGGATAATGTTTTTGTCTCCTTGGGCATGTAACAGTGTCTGTCTTCTCCAGGGATTTGTGGGGGAAAGAGCTCTTGTTTCCTCTGGAAGCAATCCCAGCCCTTTGGGAGCCATGCACCTCAGCAGGGTCTGGATCAGGTCTGTAGTGAACAGATCTGGCATTTCCCTTTTTGATCTTACACCAAGAGACAAGTGAGAGCAGAGATGGTGTGCTCAAAACCCAGGGCAGGTTTTTTCCAAAGGGCAGAAACCTTTTTATCTGGAAGGAAACAGTAAGCGTTGGTAACCTCAGGAGTGGTGCTGGGGCACCCAGGATGTTCTAGGAGAAACCATAAAAGGGAAGGGATTTGTTTTGCTGCAGCATAAGTGAAATACTTTTGTGGAGTTGTTTTCCCTGAGATCTGGTGATTAACTCAGACCACAGTGTTAGGTGCTGTGTAAATACAGAACAGGATGGTGATCTGTGCCCTATAGAATATGTGTTGAAAGCACACACCTACCCAAAAGGCCTAACTATGCTAATACTGACAGTAATTAAAGTTGCAGTGATGACTCTGTCATTAATTAGAAATTTCTGAGTTATTCCAATCCATTGGCTCATACCCTCCATGTCACCAAGACTGATATTTAGATATTAGGGATCAAGTAATTGAGTTATTTTTTCCCTCTCTGCTGGGGTAGCAGATACAGAGGCAGCAGATTGTTACTGCACTCTTCATTCTGAAAAGTAAGGTTTTCCTGAAACAGGGTTTGCCTTTTAATCCTTTGTGGTCTTTGCTAGGTCAGAAAAGGACCAAAGTAAATTTTCATTCCTTGTAATCAACACCTTTCAATTACTCATGAGCTCAGCAGAGGTTTTGCACAGATCTGACATTGTTTATGGTGTGACAGCAACATGAACACTCCTTTCCTTTAAACAGAAAGCTGTTCTTGGCCTGGTTCTTCTGCTCCTGCACCTTATGAAATCATTTACATCTGAGCAAAGCACGAGAGGGGTGGTGTGTGTGGAACAAAACCAACCACTGGAAAACTCATTCTTGCCTGAGGTATCAGATTGTGAGGATCCAGCCATCCTTGTGGTGATGGAGTAAACAATGCACACACTTCTGTGCTTCAGGGGAAGCTCAAACTGCACAGCTGCTGCTGTGAGGAGCAGCAGCAGTGACATGGAGCTGATCACTGTTGACCTCTTGTAGGCTCAGACAGCATGAGCACGGTTCATGTGAGCGCGTTGCTGTTCTTCACAGGCACACAGGAGCTGCTGCAGCTCAGCCTCTGCCCCGTCCTCTGTCAGTGCTTTTGAGGAGAGGATCAAAAGAGTCCTAGCTCCCACTTTGATGGGTCCCAGGTGCTTTGCTGTGTCCACAAAGCAAGTGGCAGCAAGGGATGAGAAGTGGGGATGACAGAGTATTTCAGTTTCAGCTTCCATTAGGAATGTCAAGCTGTGCAGGGGGAGATGAATGACTACTCACAGCAGGTGACAACGGGCTGGTGGAGCCCCTTCGAAGCTGGGAGGAGAGAGGCCATGCTGGCTGCTCCTTCTGAGGGCAGAACAAGTCCCCAGCAGTCTTTACATGACCTGTATCTGTGCAGTTTGATGGACCCTTCTATAATTAACCATTGTCAAGAACACTTGTGAAAATGCCGGCTGGCATTTCAAATAGGAACATCAGATTAAGGAGAAGAGAGGTAATGAGGTGCAAGGAGAAAATCCTTCCCTGGGGAACAAATCAAATCTGATACCATCATGAAAGGTAATGAGAAATGCACTGCCAAACTGAGGTTCACTGCGGCTGCCTAGAGGAAATGAAACCGTGTATTCTTATTTAAAACACTCAGAGGGGATGCTAGTGCTTTGGTCTGCTGGCTCTGTCAGGGCATGTGCAGCTTGCACACCTGCTTCTTGAATATAGTTTTGCTACACATTTCATTTCTTGAGTCCTTGGGCCAGTCATTTCACTCCTCTGTGACATAAGGTATGTCTACATCATTGTAAGGGTGTCAGTGCAAGCAGAGTGTGCCTGTACACCCACAGGACAGGTTCAGAAGCTGGGACTGCATTTACACTGCCAAACAACACAGGGATAAGTGGCACAGATACATCTTGTCCACGCTTCACAGGACTTGGCCTCTCTTCTTTTGTCTGGAGGAGTCAGACCTGTCCCCTTCTGCCTTTACTGCACATGGCAGTCTTGTCCCCTGGAGCAGTCATGGGTGTCACCTGGTCCGGCAGTGCCAGACACTGTGCTGACAATTAAGGTATTGACCACCTGTGATCCTGTAAATCAATTTGTTTTCTGGCTGTGCTGCATTTAGCAGTATAAATGAAGCCTGTGTGGCCGTGTCAGCATGGCTGTGTGCCCACACTGATAGATAAGTCAGGGTTATTATTTCACGCATGGTGCTACACATTTGGAGCAGCTGTAGCCCCAAG
>NW_005054313.1:1285582-1291943 GCF_000277835.1 Geospiza fortis | reverse complement strand
CTTCTCTTGGAGTTTCCAGCCAGTCCAGGTCATTAGCAGCTTATGCTTCTTCTTTCAGCTTTTTAACTGGTTTCGAGTTCCAATCAAGTGCAATCCCATAAGAATTCTGGAAGGAGGGATATTTAGGGCAGGCAAGCAGAGTGCCTGTGTGTGCTGCTGGAACAACAGAGAAAATTGCTGGAGGCCGAGAAAGAAAATCCTTTGGGACAAAAGGAGCCTGGCATCATAAAGGGACAAGCCTTCAAATCTTCATCTTAGTATAGGAAGGCAAATTACCACTTTCAGAATATATTGTATTCAAGGATTTTTGGATTTGGAAGGTCAAGAGAAGGTTCATGTCATCTCACAGTGGTGTCAAGAAGTTGTCTTCCCTCTTTCTTACACATCTTCTTTTCATCCTTTTTTGCCTTTTCTATTTTTGTGTCTGATGTTGAAGTTCATTTGATTTTCTGATTCCTCCTGCGTTTAATTTCCCTGAGTTCAGTCTCTGTCTGATTTAGAGTCAAAATAATTTGTATTTGGAAGTGTGGGGTTAAAATGATAAAACAAATTTGTCAAAATGCAGGGTTTTTTTTCCCATACAGCTTTTCAAGATCTAATCATTTTTCAGCTGAACTAGTATGCAATTGATAGATGAAAATGTAAATTTACAGGTTTAGTATTCAAAGTATTTTTTGTCTGATCAAAGAAAGGGAAGCATTTTACAAAACACAAAGCTTGTGTTCTTGCAAATGTCTGAAGTTATGTGGTTGTAGTCAAGCCATCAGGAAATCCACAGGGCATCCACTAATGCTTATTTCATTTTTCTGCAGGAGGTCTTGACCTTATCTTCATGCCAGGCCTTGGGTTTGACAAAAAAGGCAACAGATTGGGAAGAGGGAAAGGATATTATGATACCTATCTTGAAAGATGTATGAAACATCCCCGTGGAAAGCCTTACACGATTGCTTTGGCTTTTAGAGAACAGATTTGTGAATCAGTGCCTGTGACAGAAAATGATGTTCCAATAGATGAAATCCTTTATGAAGACTGCTGAAAGTGTTTTGATACCAACCTACCTCGAGAGCAAGCAGCCAAAAAAGGGGTCATATCCATCAATCAGGTTTTATTCTAATTGTCATGTATGACTTTGGGACCAATAAAATACACTATTTGTGTTTGGGGGGGAAAAACCTCCAAAACTAGTGTAACTGTGGTAATAGTGAGGATTGTGTTGATTTGCTTCTAATTAGCAAATGCCTGCAGTGAATTCTTATTCTAGAATCAATACAAACAAGAATGAGTGACTGTTTATTACAGTAATGACCATTTCTCCTCATAATATTTTTGAGGTACAAGCTTCTTGATATTAAACAGTTTTACTATTCTGGTTTAAAAGTGAACTGTCTAGTAATGACAGTTCTTGATCCATTCTGGAATTAGATACTTGTAATGGTAAAAGTTCTTAGTACTTAGATATTGTGTGCATCCATAAGCAAAACAAGAAATTGATGGAGGTGTCTTTGAGTAAGCTGGAGAAAAATTGTTATGGGGAAAAAAAGCCTTAATTAATTTTAGTGTATGCAGTAATTTTGACTGTTTACTTGGCTCCTTGCAGTTATCTTAAAATAAAGGGAGTGCCTGTTAATAAAAAAAGGTTGATGTCCATAACTTTGGTATGTTCTTTCCTTTATCTGTTTCTTTCCTTTATTCTGATGTCTCCTGCCATCTGAATACAAGATTGTAATGTAGTCTAAAGTGTGGTCAAGCAGTTCTCTATTCAGAGACAGCTCTGTTTTGGTAAAATAATATTCAAAATTACTTTAAGTTCTCTAATTTTGTACATAAGCCGTTCATAATGTCCCAAAATGTTGTGTGGTGCTATGTTAAAAAATGAGAGATGCTGAGAATCGCTGAAAGCAGGTTTTGTGGATGGAATAGATTTTTGGGTGGAAGGTTGATTGTTCTTTGCTTCTCAAGACAATCATGGAAATCCAGAGGAAGAAAGTGAGTATCCTCTGCACACTGTCCTTGCGGTATAAAAGCACAATATTTCCAATCAGGATCAATCAAACTTCAGAATTTTGTGTTCCTTCTTCAATGCAGCTTCACCTTTTCTATGCATGTTTGACTCTTCCCTCAGTCAATAAATCAGTGTGTTTATTTTCACCAAACTACTCTGTGTCATCATTTAAAAAATCCATAAATTCTCAAGGACCAGCTCCAGAGTGGAAAGACCTTAAGGCTTCCTCAACAACAACTGGTTTTGTGAACAAAACCATGCCTGCAGTACCTGTGAACCTTTTCTTCTCAGAGTGCTTGTATTCAGTGCTGTTTCCATTCTGCTGCTACAGGAGCTATTTAAACCTCTGGCTCTGGGGTGAACATAGGCTGAGCAGCTGAGGTCCCTTTGGCCCGTGCTCCCTGGTGCTTCTCCATCCTGTGTAAACCCAGGTCCCTCTGGATCCCTGTGCTGCTGGCCTGCTGGGCATCCCACCCTTGTGTGCAGGAGAGCTGCAGCCTGGGCAAGGCACCTGGGAGCACTTTGCAATAGGGGCTGCTCAGTAAAACGGGGGTGATCAGAGCTGCCTCCCATCCTTCCTTATCACACCGAGTCACCCCTGCAGATAAAAAGGGTGTCTGTGGGTGCACGAAGGGTGGTGCAAGCAGAAATTGAGGTGACAGCATCAGTGCTGGTGTTGGAGTGTCCCCCAGGTCCTCTCAGCTCTGAGCACTGCCAGCTGTGCTGCCTCACACGAGGGAGGCTGAGTCCTGCCATTCCAAAGCTCTGGGGAATAAAAGTGATGAGGAAATCTGACCTTTTTCTTTTACAATCTCAGTTGTGTCAGTATTTTAATCCCTTCTTCATTTCTGAACTTCCATTAGCACATGGAGACAAACAACAAAACGAAGCAAGGTTCTTGTGTGTGGCAGGTTTTGTGTGTGGCGTGCCTGTTTCTGGGTTTGTCTGCCAAGCTGCTTGAGTTCACCTACCACATTAGGCTCAGCACTCTGCCATATGGCCCTGCCTGCCACCAACATCAACAAAGCCACGCTGAAGCCAGTGCTGGTCACAGCAGAGACCTGGAACCTGCACCTGATACATGTTTTAAGTGCATATATTAGGTTAGCTTAGCTCAACCTATTGGCTTGGCTTTTGATCTTGCTGTCTGAACTTTGATTTATTCACTAGAATTAGGGCTGCTTGGCTTGTAGGTATTCCACTAGAGATGATAGCAGGTGAACAATTGTGTGCAGGAAGGCCAGCATATGGGGAGGAGGCTTCAGAGCCAGCACTAGCAGCTGTACAGAAACAATGGGCTGAGAGACAAGGACTTGGTTTTGTTGTGTGAGAGTTCAGAATAGGAGGGGGCAAAGTGAAAGACAAGATTTTGGATGCAAAATCCAGGCCCTCATCCAGCACAGCCGCAGACAGGCACCAAGCTTTGTCCTTGTGGGCTCACTGGAGTTGCTGGAACTAATTGGTGTAGAAAAAGCAAGCAAGCTTTGAAGGTTTTTAGGACTTGAGGCAATGACTGTCCCCAAACTTCTTATGTCTCAGATCACTTTTCAGTCCTCGTGCAGCCATTCTCTCCCACTTTCAGTCCAAACTGCCCTTTTGGCTACAGCTGCAGTGGGAAAGGATGAGGAGACTATTTAATGTACTGTATCATTGGGAACAAGAGGAGCTGGTGCTTTGTTCCCTGCCAGCCTCTCCTGAGTCAGGAGTTGATCATTACAGGCTCATCAGCCAGGCTGGGGGAGCTGCAGGACCCTGGCTGATGCAGATAGCTCTTAACATTTAGCTGGTGGGGATAGTAAAACGATATTTATGTATATTGTCTTGAGAATCACGGAGCTAAATAAATGTGGCAGTTTTCATTTGACATTCCCAGCCTTGCTGCTGTCGCTCAGGGTTTTTCTTTTTGCCACAGAACATGAAATCACTGTCAGTTTGATGGTATATAGCAGTGTTCCTGAAGCACAAAGGTTAGGGGGGTGGGGGGCGCGTCAGGATTATTTACGTTTGCTATGCATGAAGTGGCACTCGGGGAGCGAGGCAGGCTGCCAAGACTGAGAGGAATCAGGGCTGTCTGCTTGCTCTCTTCTATGTCTCCATGCTGGATTGTCAGGGTAGGATTTATAAAAATTGCTTCAAAACAGTATCATCTTCCCTCAAACGGACGTGCCCCCGTCTGGCGCAGCGATTGCCATTATTGCTGCTCTCGTGACAAAGCGTCCATCAATCTCCACTTTGTTTATAAACAAATCTGCCTGCCCTGCATAAGGAATAGATAGACTAAGGGAAAACACCATTACCAAAGGAATAAGTTAATTATATTTCAGGATCTCAGCGGGGAATGCTATCTCAGACTATTCAGTAAGATCTGACCAGTGGAGTTATAATTAAAAAATGTCCCCAGGGAGGAACTTGTAAATTATTTACTGTAAGGGGCTTTTCCAGGCTCTTTTAGTTTAATTACACACTCTGGAAGAGAAAGGCCTCAGAACTAAATTAACTAAGATGTTGAAATGGCTTTGTTAAAATCATGTTTACAGCTAAGCAAGTGGGTGACTGTGAGCAAGGTTCAAATATAGGACAAATCTTTGTAAGCTGACATTACTCATGGTTTAACAATCATACGGAAAGCACCAAAAAGTCTGAGCATAGAAAATGCAATGGTTTTGTCCAGTATTTCCACTGGCCTCAGAAGGCTCAGTATAAGCCCAGATCTGACAGTGCCTCATGGCCGTTTCCTTTGTGGGAAGGGAACTGACTTGTATGGGCTTTTCTGTAGGGTACAGAGGGAACTGGTTGGACCTGATGAGCTTACAGGTCTTTTCCAACCTAAACAATTCTGTGAGTTCGTGATTCTAAGCCCTAGCAGAGGGAGGTGAAAGATTACAGGTGATGGAGAGGCAGAATAAGAGGATGCTGGGACGGTCTGAATTTTCCATCACTCTCTCACCATCTAGGACATTTTAACTCAAAACAGCCTGGTTAACCCTTAGTGGAAGGTGGGCTGAGCGTGTCCCTTGGTGCTGAGGGACAGGCAGATGTTGTGACCTTTTCAAATGTGTGGGTGTAGACAGCTGGCGTGATCTCTGGTCAGATGTGGAGAATGGAAGTCAAGAAAGCTCCCCCTTCATCTCAACCGCTGACTCATTGCTTGGCCAAGAAGGAGGCATTATCTAATATCTGTTTGCTAAGGCATAAGACAGCCAGGAATGCTCTATCTGCCTGCCTGTTGATGCCAAATTCTGTGTATGTAATGGCCTTTCAGCTGCAGTTGCCCTTGAGTTTGTTTATTTCTGAAAAGCCCCACGTCTGCTGTGGCACCTTCACCACAGAGCCAAGGGCTGCACAGAGCAGCCAGCCAGGCAGGGCTGCTGGGGCCCACATACATTTATGGCCACTTCTCTTCACACTGGGGGTCCTTTTTCTTTCAAATTTATTGCATTTACATGTCTTGCTTAGATGGAAGCTGCCCCAGAGTTAGGAATCTCTCCACCCCCTGCATGTGTACAGTCTTCAGAGATGCAGTGTGATTGTAGCTTGGGGGTACCATTATCACATCCTAAGCAGTAAGTTCTCCACCTTCAGGCAAACTATCTGCAAATCTGGAGATGAAAGCTGCTCTAGTCGTTCATCAGGCAGATGAGATCTCTGCTTTTGTTTTGTTATACTGTAAATCTGCTACTTAGTTTTCTACTCTCTCTGCAAACTACTGAATCATAAAAATGCTTGTAGCAAATGCCAGCTTGTCTGTCACCAGTATAATGCATTTTAAATGGCTTATCAGCTCCAAGAGAAGACTACAATACTTTGGAGATGATTTGGGTATATAGTTAGGGAACAAAATATGTTGTCAGCTTTCAAATTGTCTTGATCAGTAGATTTTATTTTGTATTTTACTGTAGTGTATCCAGTGGTGCTTTAGGAGGAAAGAGAAGATATCCCTAAATTTCTGCAAATGTAGCCTTTTGATGGGGAAAACCACAGAAGAAAAGTGGAGTAGGACAGAATGTAAATCAAAGTATTCTTCTTGAAAGGGCAGGACTATAAGGTTTGAATATTCTGAGCAGAAGTACTGCCATTTAATTATTAGGAGTGGTGAGTCCATATTAACCTTTATGGAAAAGTACTGTAGGCTATAATAAAGCTGAATACCTTTCTATAGCCTTTTGTTATCACCTTGTCAAATTTAATAAAATATTACTAACCAAGAAGTTCTATTAGGATGGCTAAAAAAAGTACTGGAAAGGACCATTTCCTGTTAAATGGTTTTGATTCACCACTTCCCCCAGAGTATATGAGTGTCCAAGTGGTGGAGCAGGTCACTGATCATTTCCTCTTGAATTATGGGGACTTCATCCTGCT
>NW_005054313.1:1280604-1285565 GCF_000277835.1 Geospiza fortis | reverse complement strand
CTGCTGAACAACTGCTCTCACTATTAGAGACCAAGGCAAAGAAGGTCTAATGAAGTACCTCAGCTTTTTCCTCATTCTTTGCCACTAAGTTTCTCTTCCCATCCAATAAAGAATGGACACTCCTCTTGTCCCTCCTTTTATTTGCAATGTATTTAGAGAAACATTTTATAGCACCTTCCACAGCAATAGCCAGGTTAGGCTCTAGTTGGGCTTTGGCCCCTCTAATTTTCTCCCTCTATAGCCTCACAACACCCTTGCAGTTCAGCCAGGTCAGTCTTCCCCTCTGGCTCATCTTGTGGCACATGGAGATGGCCTGTTCTGTACCTTTAGGGTTTCTTTCTTGAAGGATATCCAGCCTTCCTGAACTCCTCTGCCCTTCAGGAACTGCCTCCCAAGGGACTCTGTCCTAAAAACAGACCCAAGTCCAAGGCAACCATTCTGCTGACCCTCCTCCTTCCCCAAGAATTAGGAAAATAATCATAATTTTCTTGATTTCTGTGCCTAAGAAAGCTTTGAACCATCACATCACCACTTCTGTAATTCCTGGTGTGGGAAAAGCCCCTGGTCCCCTGGGAACACCACTTTTGGAACCTTTCACCAAAAGTGAAAAGCATAGCAAGAAAAAACAGCAGTTAAATGTAACAGAAAGCTGGAGCTGGGGTGGGAATCTGGGGAGGTTTAGATACCATCAAGTCACGCTGAAAAAAGGGAAAAAGAGATTACCCTCTGAGAACTGGGTTGCAATGGCTTGGTGGGAGATGAAAGGGCTTAGCTCAGACTTCAGCAGCTTTGCAGCCACCCTCCTGGGGACACCTTGCAGGAGTCAGTGACCAAACTGCCCCTTCACAGCCCTGATACATGCTCTGCAGGGGCTAAAAAAAGCAACCTCCACTTTACAAAGGCTGAAAAAGCAACTTTGCAGCTTGTTGTCTGGGAGACACTTGCTTCCCTGGGACATCTCCTGCCTGCACTGGTGGGACTCTGGCAGCCCTCCTGTGCTGTGACCTGCTTGCCACCCTGCCCTGCCTCTGACATGGGACACTCCTGCATGAACACTGCTTTATCATCAATTAAGAGCTCTGGGAAGGCCTGGAAGTTGGCCATAAATCTGGAGGTAAGCTCTGGTGAGCAGCAGGGGCTGGCTGTACATCATTAATAAAGATGTTGAGGAGGCACAGGCTGTGCTGCTGTGGGTGTTGTTGCTCAGGGCTCCACCACAGCACAGCTGAGATTTGATACACACAGGGCTATCAGTCAGAGACTCTTTGCTGCCTTAAAAACTATCCAGGTTACTGTTGGTAGAAGCTGTTCTTGGTGATGAGGTTCTTGTTTTAGTTTTATTTAAAGGAAGGAAAAAAGTCTGTCTCCATTTTTCAACATAACACAAATTCCTGATGGAATTCCTCAGCTTGTTGAGCAGTGCTGTGAACACTTTGTTTTGAATAATTTGCACCAAAATTAAAGTGAGGTTTAAAGCTCTGTGTGACACTGGTCTTGGCTTTGTAAACACAATCTCCAGCACAACAGGCCTCTGGCTGGGATTAGTCCCAGCACAATGCAGATTATTCAAGAGCAAGAATAAAGAGGTAAGAGGAGGGGATTATAGTGCAATAGGCTTAAATTTGGTTTTGGGTAAGGGCTGGGGAGCAGCAGCAGGGCCAGCCAGGCTATTTTCTCACCACTTGAACACTTCAAACCCAGTCTGGATGTGTAATTTTCTGGCTTTGCCTCTATTTTCCCTGACAGATATACAAATTTTTGGAATAAGTGTCCTCCTTCAACGTTTATAGGACACTCTATGGTGCATGGACAGAAGCCATAGGGGGCACAGCAGCTGTCTTGCTTATTGTGGCACCCAGAAATGAAATGTTTCTCCCTGAGGACAGCAGGGAGAGGGCTGCAGCTGTCTGTGCATCATGGAGGAGGGGAAAGAGGAGCAGAAAGGGTGAATGGCCAAGGAGGAGGGAAGGGAGCAGCTCTGCGCTGGGGGCTGTCACAGGCTCACCTCCTGTCATTTGGGAAACTTTTGATACAGAGCCATGGGAACACAACTATTTGTGGATTCCTTTTGAAAGCAAAATGTAAATTGGATTTTAAAGCAAGCATTTGTCTAAAATTAGAAGCCATGGGCCATGAGATGCTGTAGAGTGGGACAGGAGAAGGGGCTAATTGCAAGCAAGCTTCTACCCCTCTTGATTATTGCTGTAACACACAGATCATTAACATGATGTTCTGAACATTAAATAAGTTGTTTAAATATGAAACTATCATGTTCTTTTTCTCATTGCTAAGTCACTACCTAAAGAAGGTGGGATGTCTGTGTAAAAAGAGGTTTGGGCTCTGCCCCTGTCTGATGCTGTTGCTCCATGTGAACATGGTGCTCCTGCCAGGAGGCTGCAAAATGGCATTTTCAATCTTTTGCTTTGTTTGTGTGTGCATTTAATAGCTGATCCCACATGTTCTTCTGCAAGCTCTCATGTGGGCATGAAGGCTGCTGCCTCCTGTGGTCCTCCCTCACCTTCTGCTTTCCAGCCCAACTGGCCCTGCCTGGAGATTCAGGGCATTTGAATCAAGGGAGGGGGGAAGGAGAGAGGCCATTTGCCAAATGAGCATTTCTGTGGGTTTGGGAAGGTGCCCAAGTGCAGGCTCCTGCTGTCTTCACACTGCTGTCTTCAGGCACAGGAGGAGGAAGAGAAGGTGGTCACCATAACCAGCCTCCTGATGCAGGAGGGGAGTTGGAAAGGTGACAGAGTTCCACACTATTTTCCCATTTTCTTAGCCCATGGTTGAGCACAGACATCCCTTTGATGTTTAGAATACAGTAAAGCACTTCCCAGAGAGGAAGAATTTGCCTGCAGCTGAGCGCCCTGCTTCTTTTCAAGGTATCCACAGTGCTGGTGCTCCATGAAGTGACCTCTGTTTGGTGTCACCCAGAAGATGGGTCAAGAGCAGTGTGAGCACACTAAAATCCCATCATTTACCCTTCTGCCCTGTTGAATTTTATTTTTCAAATAGCTGTTGTGCCGTGCAAGAGGTGGTGCACAAATAAGACCCAGTATAGGATCTGTTTTGCAAGAGAATAATGCTGTTGGGAGACAAATGCAAGCTTATTATGATATGGAGACAAAAAGAAAACCCCCAAAAAACAACAAACTAATATTCAAAAACTTCTAACTCATTTTAAGTCTGGTTTTGGGATGTGTGTGTGAGACACAGATCTACTTATCCTCACTCCACTATTCTACATATTACTCTGACAGCAGGTAGTGTTTAAGGCAACACTGAAAAACACTATGAAAGGCAATGAGCCCAGAGCACTTATTAAAGCAACTCTTTGTTCAAGGAGGAGCCTCTTAACAGCTTTGGCTTCGTGGCTTCCTTCCTATGTAACACTTCGGAGCACAGGAAGGCAGATCTTGACTTCATGGGCTATAGCTCTGCCTGCTGAAGAGCTTGAGAAGGATCAATGCAAAATGAATCCTAGCGCAGCCTATCCCCAGGAGCACAGCAAAATTAATCCACCACTAGTTTCTCTTTGTCTGGAGCTGGAAAATACAAACAGAAAGTGAAATTTGTGCTGATAATTACATTGGCAGCTGTCACATGTGCATGGTATAAAGGATCCGCACAGACACAGCTTCCAATATGATGATAGCCTGTGGTAATGGCTATGATTAAGAGGAAGCTAATTAGAATATTTTACACATTCAGTCCCCACAGTACACTGCTCTTTAAGTAAATTTGCATTTGGGAAGAGAGCCTTATTTTTGATGTACATGGATAGTGTTCCCTGCAGACTTCCATGATTTACACCATAGCCATTTGTACCAGAGCATTTTCTTTGGTGGCTCACCAAACATTACAGCTTTCTTCCACACAGCAACACAACTCAGAAAAGATTTGTCCTATTTCTTCTTACAAACAAGCAGCTACAAATACCTGAAAAAAGAGAGATTTTTAAGGTTACCTAAGGAATTTAGTCTAATGCTTCTTCTTCAGTGTTGCTGCAAACACTACCTACTGTCAGAATAATATGTGAGGAATAATGGAGTGAGGATAACTACATCTGTTTCTCACACGCATTTCCCAAAACCAGACCGAGAATGAGTGAGAAGCTTTTGAGTAGTACTTTGATTTCTAAGCCATGTAAGTGTTTGCAGTTTTATCCAGGATGGAGGTGCACATGCAAACAGACTGGTTTCAAACAGCATGAGCATACTCAAATGCTTTTGTGTTGGAGGTATTAATCCACATATGGGTATTCAACTACTATCAGAACAAACTGTGCCACTGCACTAGAATCAGATAAAAATATGCAAAGCAGGTAGCTTGAGGCTCATTTGTACTAAAATTCCTCTAGCTGTTTGAAGAGACTTTGAATGTCAGCATACTCCCACCTGAGCATATTCTTTATTGTGAGCATTGTAAAGTGTCCTTCCTGGATGCAAAAATGGGACCTGAATACGTTTACTTCAAGGATGCAAACTTTTTTTTTTCCTTCTTAAGTAAAAAAATGACCAGAGTCAAACTAACCTAATTTCTTTCTTTCTCTCTTTCTCTCTTTCTCTCTCTCTCTTTCTTGAAATTACAGAACTATAGAATGAGAATTGGAAAAAATATACAAAAATCTGGATTATTCCTCTCTTATTTCTCCTGCTCATCTTTTATCCTTTCCTGTCCTTGTCATTGCTCCTCTCTCTCCCCCTCATAGTTATCATCCCTGCTGTCCTTATCAGCATTATTAGTTTAGTTGGCATCCAATTGAAAAGCCCTCCATTCCATCACAGGTTTGTATTTTCAGATACAGGAGACAGGCTTTGGATAGAATCCCACCTTTTGGGGGCCCTTGGAGATGCATGGGGGAGAAAAGGCAGATAAGAACAGCAAGTCTATAAATCTCCACATCTATAAATCTTAAAATGGGTTACTGATGACAGTGACTCTTTAATGGAAAGATGCAC
>NW_005054313.1:1260127-1280582 GCF_000277835.1 Geospiza fortis | reverse complement strand
GAGTGACAGTCCATGCAGATGAAAGGCAGTGTAATTCATGGAGGCTATTAAATTTGAGAGGCCTTTTCATTCCCATTTGTCTTTCAGTGTTATGTGTTGATCACAGGGAGATTATTCTCTGGGGAGAGATGTGCCCTACTCACCAGGGCCTGAGCAGTTCCTGTGTTTGTCTGTCTGGCATTTGCTGTGGTGAGTAATGTATTTGCTCCTCCTGCACCAGAGAAGAAAACCCACAGGGCTGGTAGGGGATGGAGAAAACACAACTGGCTGTCCTGCTTGTGATATTTGAGAGCCTCCTGGTTGCAGACACTGTGTTTTTAGGGTTAGAAGTATCCAGAGCAGTACAGGGCTCATGGTCGAGTTTTCCCCCTCTTTTGATCAGCTGGGATGTGGCTGTACCCAGGCAACCCCTTCACATCACAGCAAGACTGTCACAGGACAGAGGCCACCTTCACTGGATGGGATGTGAAGGTGGGGCTGTTTGCTGGGAACAAGAGTGAGGCCTGAGAGGTCAATCCATGATGGAAAAATCAAATGCACCCAGCAAAAGCAGCTTGTGGTTTATAAATACTGATGCATCAGAATAAGAGTTGAGAACAGTGGGCAGGCACCAGGGGAATTCTCATCTAAAAGCAATCACTTTACCAAGGTAGCATTCCTTCATTTTGGTCAGGGACTCTGGAGTTCCCCTGCAAAATCAAGCCCAGCTGAGTTTAGTCAAGAAATGAGTCACGTCTTTGACTTGGGAGAGCTTGGGAGCAGGATGGTTTCACTCCAGGCTGCAGATGGACTGGCTGTAGCACAGTCATTTCCTGCAGGTGATGGGCTGTTCCTGTACCCGTGGCAGCCTGGGATGTGCTGTCCTTGCTGTTGTTCATTCCAGGACTGCGGCATTCCGGCGCATCCCGTTCCTCCCCGGGCAGGCAGGTGCCATCCCAGCAAAATCAACTGGCTGGAGTCACACCCTGCACCCCCAGTTGCTAAGGAAGGAAAAATCAGTGCTGCTCATGAGAGGACCACTGGTGCAGAAAGTCACTCAGCAGCAGCAGCTGCTTTATGGCAGCAGAGGTTCAGAGACGCCAGCGGAGGCTGAAGCTGGATTTGTGTTACGCTGGAGTCCTGGGGACAGGCACGGCAAGAAACCTTGAGCAGAGGGCTGCTCCTTGTCTGTGTGTGGAAAATTCCCATTTGCTTCTGAAGGAAAGCACGTGTGTGTAGTTTATTTATGCACTTATTTACACAGCTAAAAAGATCAAGGACATTGCTGTCAAACCCAGAGATCTGGATCCACACTCTCTCACTGCAGCCAGGGAGCTGACAGCGGCTTCAGTGTTCTAAATTACTTATTGGCTAATTAGCCATTTTCTATTAATTATTACCTTATTCCTGTTAGCTAATTAGCCCCTGGCTGGCCACTGCAGTGGCCCCATCTCACCTGTGCACCTGCAGGGATGACAATGCTGTCACTGCCAGCTCTGGGTCCAGCCTGGGTCAGGCTTGGGCTCCCAAAGCTGCTGCCCTTTCCTGCAGGGAGTGGGTGGGTTGGTCTCAGCCCAGGCACTGGAGTGTGGCACCTTTGTCACAAGGGCCCGCTGGCATTTTGGCAGCCGTGGCATTGTGCTGGGGATGAGTCAGAGGAGCTGAGTTCTGTGCTCGGGGCTGGGAGAGGCTCAGTTTCAGTGCTGAGTCACTGTGGGCAGCCTGGGGCTGTGGTTCCTATCCTTCTGCTTTGTAAAGGACTTTTGCTTATTTTTGCCCATTTAAAAGGCCACTCATCCCTAAGCATCCTTCTGTGGACATCCCTCCAGCACATCTAGCCAAGGATGGGTTTGCTTGTTCATGGTCCTCGCTGTTTAGAGGGTTTCACCATAATAACCCTCATCCACATTGTGTCTGCCTCCAAGACGGCTCTGACACAAAGGCAGATCCCACTTCTTCCAAATATTGTTGTTGTGATGTATTATTTATACCATGGAAAAATATTGAGGAGACAAAGTGGGGAAAATTAGCTCATTCTTTCTAAAATCTGCAAGCAGATGAAAGACAAAGAATATAGAATTAAAAAAAAAAAAACAAACCCAAACCCTCAGCTAATTTTGGATCATGTTTCATCTTCACAAGAGCCACTCATTTTCTAGATAACTCTTTGTAAACTTTATTCCTTTTGTTGCAAGCTTGGTGTAATTTTGCATTATACCAAGTTCAATGGAAGAAAAAAAAAAGCATGATGGTTTGAATTATTCCCCATCCCCCCATCCCACAAGAAAAACCCAGGTTTGAACTTCACTTTTTAATATGCAAGGACCCAGCCAAGGACGCCCTTGCTAATCTTTCAAAATGCAGCATTTTGCTCCTTCAAAGTCTTAAAAGCTGCTTGGATTTTAACTGAACTTGTAACCCTGTATTAAACTTCCAATGGCTAATGAGACAGAACTTGGTTATGAGGACTAAAATACAGAAAATATAAATCAGTAGCCTAGAATGAGTACTCATCCTCTTTTATTTTCATTAAATCCATTCTAAACAAACTTTACCATGTATCTTTTGAGAGATTTTCATTACTTTCCCATCCATTGAGGACAAGATGGAACAATCAGTTTTATTGTTCATTTGTCTAATTTTTGCTTCACTGTGGGTTATTCAGGCATTTGAGTGTGATATTTCACTGCCAGCCCAAGCTGGTGTTTTAATCTGTGCTGTCCCTTCTCCTCCTCCTGTTCTCTGCCTTTCTTCCAGTTGGAAGGACAAAATGTGCAACATCAAAAAAAAAAAAAAAATTAAAACTCTCTTGCAGTGGTGTTCTAAGCTGGAACAAATCAAGAAAATGCTGAAAGTGGCTTTTGTCAGCTCTGTTTTCCTCTAGACGTGTGCATCCCTAGTCCATACAGATTTTTCCTAGCATGGGGTGATCTCCTGGATCACTTTTCCATCAGATCTGCTGCTCTGGATGTCCCTTGGGTTATGATATTTCACTGTCTATAAGAAAGTTGAAGCTGTGTCTGTCCAGGGTGTTTCACTGCCTAAATCCTTCTTACTGTGGGCAGAAAATGTGGCAGGAGTCACCTGGGCTTTGTCTCACATGAATAAAATAGCAAGGTCTGATTTGGTAATGTCAATGAAGTTTCTGACTTTGGCCTAACTCTGAATCTTTAATTTTGTTAATGCATACCTAGGGAATCCCTCACAACAAGGGCTCCTGTTATCTAGAAAACATTTGAAGAACAACAGCAGGGTCAATTGTACAGTTATTTGTGGGGACTCCGCTGGAAATAATGGCAATTCTGCAGTTACTCATGTCAGCAGAGTTGTGATAGTCCCCGATTGCTCTCCAATTAACTTGTGCCACTGCAGCAGCCCAGGAAGGGAGCAGGCAGGACACATTGTAAAGGGATGCAGGCATTTTGAAGGGGTTCCCTTATGGCCACCAGCCCCCAAAGAGTTGTTCTGTTTGAGCTGGAGCTGGATCAGCACTGGCAGGGAGGATCCTTGGCTGTTTTTTGGAGCGAAGCTCTCGTTATTGATGGGGTCATGTGTGAGGGAGGCTTCCACAGAGGGAAGAGTAATGGCATCAAGAGAGGGAAAGGCAAATTGGCTGGCTGAGAAATGACCTGTGCTCAGCCCTGCTGAGTGGAGCACTGGCAGCTCGGGGCTGGCTGGAAGGGCAAAGGCACAGCAGCACAGCTGTTAGGTGAAAATAGGGGAAAAGCCATTGCTAGTGAAAATAGAAATACTGATAGGGCTTACAAAGGACAGGAATGTAGGCTGTTCCCTCTAAGGTGGGGTTGGATGGATGGTAATGATTTGTTATTTCATCTTTAAGGAGTTTTATTAATTATTGGGGAACAGATGCAGATTGAAGCGCTAAGAGGCAAAACCAACCGGGCACATGGGCCTTGGGAGCCACTCCTCGTTTGAGAACTGGGGGAATTTACAAGTGATTGATCCCTTCATAGGGCACAGGTTTGGTTTAGACAAAGCATGGCAGGAAGGCCAGATTTGCTGTGGATGTTATTACCAGCAGTAATTCCACTCCTGTCACCTGCCTTGGCAATAACCAACTGCTGGAGCAGAGCAGAGGAGAGTGACATGTGGCAGGGACAGCAGGTTGAGTCTTGCGCCTGGGGGACAGAAATCAGGACAGACAGCTCCCAGCAGGAGCCCTGGTGGCTTCCTAAAGCCATTTCTGGGCTCTTGGGTAGACAGAAATCAGGTCAGACGGGTGCAAGGAAAGCAGATGATGCTGTTTAGAAAACAGATGTGTGTTCCCAATGTGTGCTCTTGTCTCTGTCTCAACAGCTGGATCTCATCCTCATTCCTATCACTCACTATTACTGCTCTGAGCTATTGCACATTTAATATCAGGGGTTTGATTCATTTTATGGCAAGTCTCACCCATCTGCATATGCTGGTGCTGAGCCGGCTTCTGTACAGAGCTCCAGTGCTGAATGTGGATGGAGAAATCCAGGATGAAAGGTTTGGCCCCTCGGGAACACCTCGTGGATAACAAGGTGTGGGCTCCTCAGTCCAATGAACAAGGAATAATTCACTGCATTTTCAAGCTTGGCAGCTTGTTTCTTATAATTCCTTGAGAGGTGGTAATTAAATGTCATTGCATTAGAACCAATATGTCCCAAGCAGAGAACAAACTCATACTCATAATTATGTAGCCATCACATTAAACAAACAAGATGCTCATTAAAAATAGATGCAAAAGATTCAATTAGATCTAATGCTGTATTAAGGATTTGATGACATGCTGGCTTTGTCTCCATTGGTTCTAGGCAATAATGAAGCAGCTTTTCAGAGTGACCCAAGAGGAATATGTTTCTTTTTTAAACACCCATTTTCTTTCTTAATCTTAAAACTACTATTAAGCACCTTTTCCTCTAAGTAAAGAGGGAAGGGGGGAAAAAAGGGGAAAGGAGCTTTATTGTTTTCTAGCATTCCATCTGGGTTTAGAGGCATAAAAGAATGAGGGAGCCCAATTTTTATTCTGTGTGCGACCTCTGATACGACTCAGAATAATGTAATAGGAAATCAAATCTCTGTAAGGGAGATTATTGAGTGTACAGTAAAGGATGATTATTGAATGTACAGAATTTCTTCCAAGCATTATCTGCCTCCCCTACATGAGCACCTCTCCTGTATGCCTTAGCACCAGAAGAGCTGTGTGATGGCCACTGTGATCCATTCCTCCTGGTGAATCCACTGCCTTTGGTCCATCCTCAACACCCAGCTGGGCACTGCCTGCAGCTCTCACTGAGCTGTAGATCTTTCTTTCACAAGCTGGTTTTATTTAAACCCCTGTCTGTGGCCCTGCCCCTGGTGTTTTGGAAGCACGTTACACTTTGCCAAGCGATCAGGACTGCACTGTTCCATCACTGCTTTCTTTTCTCTGAAAAGTCTGCCCAGGGGACAGAGCTGTAAATTGTGTCCCTGCTCCATCTTAATCCATCACTTGGACCAAGCAGCAGAATATTTGCAAAGACTGAAACAAAATCAACTTTGCTTTTTCCTTGACTCTCTCGCCTAGCTTGCAATACAGACACTGTCAACTTTTAATTATGTGTGGGCAGATTATCCAGTTGCAAATGAACACTGTTACACCAAAAATAAAACACTTTTATTCCCCTCATTGACCTTTCCTACATCGTCGCTCCAGTTTTTGCTAAGATTAATATAGAAAATAAAACCTTTATTTCCACAGTCTGATTTACACAGTTTTGTTCAAATGTGTTTCACTTTATTTGGGTTAGTTCAGCTCCCTCCCTGAGTCTGGGTAATCACAAGTTAACTGACTATAGTGAGGAAAGACATATTAAAATTTATAGTTATCAAATAGCCTGATGCAGTGTCTGCTGTAGATGGCAAAATAGATTGGAATGATTGGGCATTTGTCTCTGAAACAGAGGGTGGTTTTGATGTATGTGCATAATTTGTAAGAGAATTTGCTTCTCCATAGCAGTGCTGTGGTTGATGCAGCATAATTAAGAATTTCATCACCCATCTGAAAAGTGCCCTTTGGTTTTGAATGTGGTTTGATTTCACAGAGAAATCACTTTCTGGGCATGATGTATTTGGAACCCCAAGAATCCCACTACCTCCAGGGTAATTGCTATGATGGAAATTTAAGAGATGTGTGCTTGTGAATGATATTGTTATAACAACCAATTTCTTTACTCCACCTTGTAAATCCGTATATTCCAGCAAAGGGCACAAGCCTGAAAAGCTGTAGATTGACATGTCCATGTTAATCTATAAGATATAGGAATAAAGAAATATATTGGGTAGGTTTTCAGTTCAACTTCATCTCCTGCTGCTGTGTCCAGTCTAAAGATAGCTGTGAAATCTCTCTTGCATTCCAAGGGGAGGTACAATGAGGAAATAACCCCGCAGTGCTGCCAGTGCAGAACAGGAGATGGTGGTGTGGTGGGGAGGTGAGATGGCTTTGCCAGCCTGGTGCTTGCTGTGTTTTCATGTTCTCAGGGAGATACAGGCTCCTTCAGAGTGTAGCAGCTGCTGATTTGGTCTGTCGAACATATAAACTTGTGTTTTCTGGTAGAAAAACTGCAAACTGGAAAAAACCAGACTGTCTGTCTCTACTGAAACATGAAGAACATATTTTTTTCCGCTTTTGCTGACATACTTTTCCTTAGTCAGCTCATTTTCCTTTTAAAGTATTTTCCCCCCTTCTTTTTTATTTTCCCTTTTTTCCCAGATGAGGAAACAATAAGAACGCCTTGGGTGCCATTTCACTGTCATCTGCAAGTGCCATTTCAACTCCTCCAAGGAAGGAGTTGCCATGAAAGGAGTAGAAGTCTATGGGAGCCTTTCTCCTGATAAGGGCAAAATTGTGACCATGCTGTTGACATTTCCCTTCACACAACTCTCTGAAAATTCTTGACTAGAGGAAAAGGATATGCAAAAGGTGAGGTTTTCTTTGCACTTGTAGGGCCTTTCATCCCCCAACAACTGAATTCATTTCATCCATAAAACAAGAGCCTCGAAGGATCCCACCCTCTTGTGCATGGGATTGTTAATTTGTATTCTGCTGCAGGTTCTGTAAGATAACAAATACAGGAAGAGAACATCAATCCTGATTTCTTTTCTTTCTTTATCTCCCCTCCTGTTCTCTGTTGTGCCACGACTGCTAATAACATTCTGGTTTAGTGGTGGATGTAATAAGATATGGATACTGTATATTATTTTTTTATACCTGTTGCACCTATAAGAATGTGGATGGCAGACTTCCCTCCTCCTGTCCTGCTTCTGTCTGAATTGAATTCATTTACCTGAAAATTACAGAGCTGTAGTCACAAATCCATCGGGTCAGAGAGATACTTAGAAGAAAGATGTAGTCCACTCACCCCTCCCTTGTGCCCTTACATTGCTATCAATCCCTCAACACTCTCTTCTCTTTTTTTTCTGAAAAAGAGGGACAAACACTCAATTTTTTCGCTTAAATTTCAGATCATTTGCTAAAGTCATTTTGTGTAACCAACTTTAATTATTGATAAAGGTAAGACTTTCTGTACTTGTAATAAATTTCTATATTCATAAAAAGCCAGGGATTCATAACAGCCAGCTCTAAATTATTTATCAGTCAGAAGACAGCTGGATCCACAGTACAGGATATTTCCAAGGAGCTCAGATGACCAGAGGGGTCACCTGCTTCAGGTATGACTTTGCTCTTTGTGCTCTTTCTGCTCCAGCCCAGAGCCTTTGCCCATGTAGAACCTGGTTTTTGTCATTCTATTGATGAAATAAAAGAAGAAAATATTTCCACCTGTGCCCAGGAAAGCAGAACTGAGAAAAAAAACCAAAACAAAACAAAAAAAACAGGACAAAAAGCAGACAGAAGAAGAAAAAATTTCCACTTACCAAAGCTGTTAGGTGAACCTCATCACACATTCATAACTCCGCCTTCTGCCAGCAGCAGGGCTTCAGGAAAAACATCTCCACAGCAGACAGCAGCACAGGTGATCTAGTGCAGAGAATCAAGGGCGGGAAGTTTCCCTAAGATTTGTATTTTTATAAGTAACTGAGACTTTTCAGTTTGTTTGCACAATGAAGGAGGCGAGCAGGAAAAAAGAATCCCAGCTCCTTCCATTATGAAATACATATTGTGGCAGAATGCTGCATGCCTTGTGTCAAAGGATCCATAGTATTGATTTCTTGAAATGAAAAATAAGTTTAAGGTGGAGTGCTTGGGAAAAAAAATCAATAAAATTTCAAGTGACTGAATAGAACTATCAATTGTAATGACAGCAATCAAAAAGCCTTATCCAGTTCCATAACATTTTGGTGTCTGGACCTTTATTTTCATTAAATTTGACGTTGACAGAATGCTGACCTTACCTTACCAACCTGTCTGAAATTAGATTAAAATTAGTGTGGCTGAAAATGCTTGATTTCATTCCACACAATGCAGGTAAGCAGAAACTGGAAACTTTGGAGCAGAAGTGTAAATGTCTGCAATGCAGATTGGGATGAAACAACCCAGACAACTCAGAAGAATATTTGAAAATATCTCCTGAGATTTAAGAAGGAGCCTCAGCCCCCAGCAGCTCTCACTGAAACCATCTCCCAGGGTGTTAGGGAGGGCCAGAACAGGAGAACCTGTGTCTCTTCCAAAACCCCTCATTTTTGGGGGTTACTTTTCCTGTTCATTCCCACAACACTCAGTGAATAATCAGCCCATGTGGGACCAAGGGCTTCAACTCCCTGGGGAGGTTTCTCTCTGTTTTCAGACTCAGGGTGAAAAACTTGCATCTGATGCCCATCACTATCATCACCATCATGCCCATCATCACCATCATCACCATCATCACCACCATCATGCCCATCATGCCCATCATGCCCATCATGCCCATCATGCCCATCATGCCCATCATGCCCATCATCCCCATCATCACCCCCACCACCACCACCATCACCACCATCAGCAGCATCACCATCATCACCATCATCCCCATCATCACCATCATCCCCATCATCACCATCATCACCACCATCACCACCATCACCACCAGCACCACCACCATCATCACCATCACAGGGCTCCCCAGCAGCTATCCAGGACTCAAGGCTGTGCCATCCCTGGGCACTCTGCTCCAAGGGCTGTCATGGTTGTGCCCCAGTTAACATGTGTAGGAATTCATTATTCATAGCTATAAATCCCCTTATCTTGCTATGAATCATGTAAACAGCATCATCCTTTTCCAGAGAGGATTTCCCCACATGAAGCACCTCTGTAACCCTTGTGTGACTGAGCCAGGGGCTTTGCTGGTGCCTGGGGAAGAACCTAGGCCATCAGGGATGGGTGGATCTTCTCCCTGCTCGTTGGTTCAGAGCCCTGCTCTCTCCTTCATGCTTCTCCCTACTCAGTTCAGGGCTGCTTTCCCTGATTCTCCCCTCTGTTTGAGGGCTGTGGCTCAGCAGGTCACAGGGGACACACGTGGCAGGTCCCCAGAGCCACAGGAGTGACTGCAGCTCACTCTTCACCACCCTTGGCTGCCATGTGGTTATCCCTGGTCTTCTCCTTGTTGCTCCACCAGAGAGAGCAGGGACAGAGGCAGCCTGTGCTGCTTTATTCTCATCATCTTCACCCTCTCTCTTTTCTGTCTTCTTTCTTCAGATTTCCTACTCTCTTTTTTTGTCTCCCTGTGATTTTGGAGGTTTTGCTGTTCAAGCTTCCCAAAGCATTCCTGGAGCTTCTTAACCCCCTACAGCCCCAGAGCACCAGGCTCACAGATGCTGCTGACCTTCCCTGCTGGGAATGACTCTCCCAGTGGACATAAGAAGCTCAGATCCCCCAGGATGTGTTCCTCTCCTACTTAGTGCTAGAAAAAACCTCCTCAGGATGAGACAAGAGAACATGTCCATGCATTTCTTGGCCAAGAGCTGTTCTTTGTGTCTCTCTGAAGTCCAGGGTGTTCATCTTGCAGCTGCTGGGCAGCAGAAGGTGCATCTATAGAAAACTTTCAGAATAAAGCACCCTGAGTCACTGCCTGGTACCACAGGATCCACGTCTATGGCTGAGCACCATGCCAGGGACAGAAAAGGAGTAAAAAGCCTACATTTTCCAAGTCTCTTTTTTAATTTGTGGCTCTAGGTTGGATTCTGGTTTGATTGCACAAATGGTTTCAATGCAAAGTACTTGCTTTGCCTTTCTGTTATTTAAAGATCTTTCTTAAAAGGCACAAGCACAAGGAGCTGCCCCTCAATGTCTGTGGGCAATGTCTGTGGCCTCTGATTTGGAACACACCACTCTTCTCTTGGTTGTCATCAAAGGTATCACGTCCTCCAGCATCTAGAGGTTAAATTGTGCTCTCTGATGGAGAATTTTTGCCATCATGTTCTAAATGATGACACTAAATTTGTACCATTTTCCTGGAAATATTTCTTTGTACTTAAAGAAAAATAAAATCAAGACTGAATAAAAAGCTGGTTGGCAAGTGGTTCTATCTTTCCTAAAGCCTTTTCAGAGCTCGAAGTGTTTGATTTACTTTCTGTTCAGGTGTCATCTCAGGCTGATTATTTCCAAGACTCATTCTCTTGTCCCAGGTCATTGAGTTTTGCACTTGTTCTTCAAGAGCACCTTGGCTTCAGCTATTTCCTTGGGAGTACACAGGCTTGCATTCACCTGCAGGGACAGCAACCTGCACTAAAACTACTGGAGTCAATTTACAGGAAAAGGGCCAATTTTTTCCTTTATCGCTTCTACTGTTGCAGAGAGATGAATTCTCCATGGCATAATAGCAGAACAAAAACAGATTGCTTCTGTAATACTCTATACAACAGCCTGGAATACATCAGCCTTTTTCCTCAACAGTTCTTTGACAAATGAAACTTTATCTAACCACGTTCACCATGTTATTCTCCCTCTCCTTTTTTGCTCCATTTTTCCAGATTCCTGCAAGTGCCAAAATGGTGATTGTGCAGTGACACAGCTGTGGTGCTGCTGCCAGAGATAGTGACATTGTGAGCACTGAATTTCATGCTGGATGGACAGAGGTTTCCAATTATGATAGTGCCAATGAAGACCAGCAGTGCTTGGGTTGGGTACTGGTGATGTTTCCCTCTATTTTGGGCTGTATTTGTTGTCTTGGATAGCCCTCAGCAATTTTTGCAGCAAGTTTCCCATTCTGTTCAGTCTTGGTGCAGGAAAAGTATCAGGGAAATGTCCTTGTCTATAGAAAACCTTTTAATTAAAACAACTGCTTGGCTCTGTGCTATTGAAAGCAAACAACTCTGAGGGGAGCATTTGTTTTATCTGTACATGGAGAAAAGGCTATAAATGCTCACACTGTGGCTAAAAATAGATGCCAAAGTGAACTCCCTATTTTCAGGTCTAAAAAAACCTAAAATATTTTAAATAAAATTATGCTATTTGTCAAACACATTCAGACTCTGGGGAAAAGCCATTTCTTTTAATTTGAGAGAAATGTTCCATTCAAATTGAGGACTTTATGGTTTCATCCTCCTCCAGCACCTCAGCCCAGTGTCTCTGCAGAAAAGGGTGTTAAATGAGATTAGCAGGAAGCCAGTTCCTCCATAAATTAGGATTTTGTATCAAGTATGTGTGCTTTGGCCACTTTTTCTTTAATTTGACTTATTCCAATCCCCATTACTTTTGCAAGTCCTTATGGATGCTTTCAGGGCTGCATGCTGAAGGCTGCAAACCCAGCCAGCCCCAGGAGAAAATGGATCTGCTCCTGTCCCACCTCCTTTCTGCTACTGCCCAAGGACTTTTGCTATCAAATTCAAAGGAATCACCCACAATTGCAGTATTATATAAATGTATTTGGAGAGCCTGGGTTTAGTGCAGAGTGCAGGCACTGCACTCCCAGCACTCCTGGTGCTGCCTGGGGCCAGCACAGACCCAAGCAATGCAAACGAAATGTTCTAGCAGGAAAATGGGTATTTTCTGATGGGTGAGGCTGACATTTGGGTGGTGCAGTGAATCCCAGCAGATTTCCAGAGATTTCACATAGGAAGATCAGGCAAATTTCTTCAGAGCCATTTCATGCAAACCTTCTTCTTGGGGTAACAGCTAAGAGGTATTGCAGGGCTCTGTGCCCTGAACAGTGTTAAGGTATTCCCTGCATCCCTTCTTTGTCATCCCTGGGAGTGCTGAAAACACATCCTCAGATATTTCGTGAACAAACCACAACACCCCAGCTGCATTCCCAGAGAACAGTGACAGCCCAACTCGCCAGGGTCCCCCCTGGGCTCCCATCCTCATGGTGGCATATGGGGTTTGTCCCAGCTGGGGACAGGTGTGCAAAGGTAATGTGGGAAACTGCTGCTTACATCAGAGACTGGCAAGCTCCAAATAAAGCAAATGGTGACGTTTGGCCCTGTTGTAGGGCACTCCTGCTCCGACTGGTCCTGCCCATCACCCTCGGGCAGGGGCCTCACTGGGCACTTTGGGTGAGGTCTGCCAGAGTTTGGGTGAGGGCTGCAGATGGCAGGCACAGTTTGTGAGCTCACTTTGCTGCCCCAGGGCCTGCTGGGCAGGATTGATTGCACAGCTCAGGACGAGGCATTAGCAGATGTTATTGATGTGGGACTGGCATTATCCACAGCACATGCTGTCCATGGAGAGAAAAAACCACAGATGGCATAATTTTTTAAAACCCCTCTGCCAAAATCTTTTAAAACAAAACTTGCCATTTCTGCTTGGATTGATCCTCCTTTCCTGCTATTGATTTTTGCCCTTTGCCATCACTGATGCGAGGAGCGGGGATGAATGGGGAGCGGCCGCTGTCGCGCCAGCACGTGGATGAAGGAAATCATCTTCAGCATCCCTGTGTTCGGTGGGGGGTTCTTGTTTTCTTTGGGGTTGGGCTTTTGTTTTTGCTCCACTCTCACTGCTCTATTTAACATCGAAATAACAGGGCTGTTAGACTGGCTAGCAGGTCCCCAGATGCCCATAAGGAGAACTTGGTGCTGTGTTTATGTGACGGCTGTACCATAAAAATGGATCAGGAAATGCTTCAAGCCGGGAGCTTGGCTTGAGCAGAGTGACCTGACATGAGCTGGAGCTGAGGAAGGATTTCAGAAGCTGCTGAAATAATTACAGCTGTACCTGTACTAGAAGTACACAGTTTTGATGAGAGCTTCCATATTTCAGTCCTCAGCTACCTGGACAATGACATCTGGAATAGGGACCGAAAGGCCAAATCTCTCCCCCTTTTTTTCCTTAATGAGCAAACCTTCAGGATTGAAAAATAGGACAATCCAAGAAATGCATGTGCTTGGGAGCACCAGCATTAAATGCAGACCATAAAGATTATGTATGTTTTCAGCACTATTACATTTGCCAGAACAGACTTCTGCTTGCATCACATTCCCACGAAGGTTTGTGTCAAACAGCAGATAATGGAAATCATCCAGGTTCTGATTACTTGGGTGGCAGCCTGCCTTGAATACAGCATTCAGTTCTGGGCCACCTCATTACTAGGAAAATACCAAATTGCAGACAATTCAAAGAGCAGCTAAAATGATTTTGGGGTTGAAAAGACTGATTTATGAGAAAAGATGATGAACTAAATATATATACCTTCACTGAGTAATGACTTGTGTTACGGTTACTGTGTTCAGGCAGACAGAAAAGAATTATTTTGTGTGTACAAAAATGTGATGCTAAGGAGAGCACGATAAAAATGACAGAAGGGAAAGTCTGAGCTAAGAAACAGTACAAAATCTCTGTGAAATAATCTCCTAAAAGGGATGGAGAAAGCTCCCATCTCCTTATTGACATTTTAAAAAATACAGGGAAAAATAGAAATGATACAGTTATTCATCCAATTTATCCAATAGCTTTTTTATAAATCTTAAACCCCAAAATAAATAAAAAACAAAAAAAGGGATTGCTTTCTGGTGTCCTCAGTATTCCTTAAAAATACAAACTGATACTTTCTTGTCAAAAGTATGATGGAGAAGAAATTTGTTCAGACTGTAACTCCTTCTGGGAGATCCAGATTTTGTAACCTTGGCAGTTCTCAGCATGTAACAAATACTCCCTCACAAGGGGACAACATTTCTAACCTAATTCACCGGTGGGGTTTGGGGTTTTATTGTGATTATTGGACACTGCAGGACCCTGAGTGTCTGTTGCTGGGATCACAGCCATGCCAGGAGCAGAGCCAGTGCCGGAGCTGCCACCCACCACCCTCTTCCCACCTGGTCTCACAGGACCCTCCCAAGGGAAGAGCCACAGTGAAAAACAAGTCCTGCCTCCAACCTGCTCTTCTGGCATTGCCCAGCACCTCCCCAAGCTTGCCCACAGTGCAGGATGCTCACCTGGCCCTGGTGTACAGGGGCATTCCAGCAGAATGGACACTGATGACTGCATGATGTTGACAAAAGGGACAAAATCCTTTTATCTGCTGTCTACAGAGAATGTTTGAAACTGAGGAGAAAACACATGGAGGGTGGGAGGAAGTATTTTAATCAGACTCATTTTCCATACAGAAATGCTATGGTTTGAGAAAAAACTGCTTTGGTCTGGCCCATCTGAATTCATTATTATCACTAACCCTGGAGGAGCTGCACAGAGACTGCTGTTGATGCTGTATCCAGCTGAGAGTTTCATGAAGAAAATCTGCACTTTTAAAATCAGCTAATCATCAGAATAGCTAAGGAAGTAGTTCTTTCCTCTGGATCACAACGGTGCCAGCACTTTGCTCAGCAAAGGCTGTAAAAGAAGAAGCATGCAACATTAAGTGACATAAGTGAATGTGTCATTAAAGAACCAAAGAGCTAATTTTTTTCTAAATATGTCGTTTAAAAAAATAAAGACGCCTCATTTAAACTGATCGAAAAGCTGTTAAACCAATTTAATACTTTGCTGTTTACTCCTGAAAGATGTTGAGAGCTTATCTCCTCCTACCACTGTTCAAGGCTAATCAGAATATATTAATGCATCTCTTTTCCATTGCAATAAACCAGTAAAATGAATGTAGAGATTTCTGTGAACTCTGTTTACCAAAGATCTATTCCTTTTCTTGTCCAAAGTGAATATTGTGGCTAAGAGTCTGGAAGGGAGGAAGGGACAGGGAAGCACTGGATGGCACAGGCTCATATTCATGGAAATGAACTACATAAAATCTTAATGGGAAAACAATGGTAGTGAAAACAAGCTTTAAAATGACTCAGGCTGTCCCAAGTAGGGAAGCTTTCCAAAATCTAACTGTCATCAGGCTGGGGAAAAATTCTCTCTCCCTCCTCCCCAAAATTAACTCTCTTTGCCAAAAGGGAAAATGCAGCCCAATAATAAAACCATCAGTTATCTGCTAGCAGCACAGGTTGCCTCCTCCTGCAGAGCTCTGGATCAAGGGCAGTGGTGAAGGTCTTTGATATACAGCACACATCAGGACTTGGCTTTATTTTGTTTGCTCTCCCTGCTTAGAGGGGGAGAAGTAAACCCAGCACATTTCCATCCTTGCCTTTCCCTATGCAAGGGGCTGGGAGGGAGAAAATTTCAGGAAGGACAGGAGAGGCTGTAGAAAATTCTGGGAGATAAAAAATGAATGAGGAACAGGAAAAAGAGTGGACAGCATAGTGCAAAGGATCTGGAGATTTGCTTGAGGCGTATGGCTGGAAAATTGTTCTTTTTCTCAGCACCAAATAGATATTAAAAAAAAAGAAAGAAAGAAAGAAAAAAGCACGGGCATGGTTTACCAAGGGTCAACAGATTTATGGTTGGCTTTAAATCTGTGCAACTTCACTGGGAGGTTTAGTTTTGGGTGTATTCAGGATGGGGAATAAGCATATGAATTATTCTGGTAGAGTGGTAGTAAATAGTCTGGCGGTCTCAGACCAATTTCTGTGGTGCCATATCTCATAAAGTCTGATAAATCCAGCATGTGCAGCTGCTGAGGACTTTTGGCAGTAGAAAAAAGCCTATATAGCAGTAAGTGTCTATATAGCAGAGAATCACTGACCGTGCACCAGCCCTGGCAACTTGCTTTTGTGGTGCTGAGATTTTGTTACTGCCTCAATCTCCTGTGTTTGGGGTGAGAAATGAGCATAGTACTGGGGAGTGCAGAGCAGCTATGGATGAGCTTGCTGGACTGTGTCTGACTGAATTCCCCAGGCTGATAGCAAAGTGCTTCATGTCTGGATCTCTCGTTTCTGAGCTCATCACACTTAGAGCAGGTCCAGCAGGTCCAGGTATTTTGGGGGTTGGTGCTCACTGGCCTCTCAAAGTTCCCTTTCCTATCCAGTTGCAGTGATTTGAATACCCTGGAAGAAAAAGGGTTGAAAAGGATCTCCTACTTACTAGTTTTGGGGAATTTTATGTATTCCACATATATTTCTTTCCAACCAAAAAATCCCTTATCTTAAACATCTAAACTAAATTCTGTCCTATTATTCCTTATTATTTGTGCATGAGATTCAGCTTTACATGCAAAACACCCTGCAGCCTTTTACTCTGGAGCATAAATATGATCCTTTTCATTACAAAGTTGATATGTATATTTGACAAAATAGTATTGGAAAGAAAACCTGTTACCATGTCAGGTAGCAACTAAATCTATCTATGCAGCTGAAAAGTGACTCTTGTGCCCACTACTAGAAATTAAAAACAGAGTTGTTAAAACACTACTGTGGATAATTTCAGCCCAGAAATACTGAGCAGCTTTTATGAATGTTCCTGTTTTCCCTTCCTGGCAGAACTGTATCCCTCTGCACTGGGAAGGGGGGGTTTAACATGTTTAGGAGGCTGGGAGAGCTGTCTGAAAGCAGTCAATCAGTCTGCACTGTGATAGTCTGGGTCTGACTCTGTTTTGTTTAAAAAGCAGAGGTAAATATGACCCGAGGAAATAAAAAGAATTGAGACAAAATTCTGCCTCTGGAAGGCCAGCTGTCAGTTATCCAAAATGTATTAAATACTGGCAAACGAGTCTCCAAAATCACCTCCAACCAATTTTCTCCTTATTTTTTTCCCTCCAGCCACACACAATTTTATTCCACCAGGGCACCCAGAGAGAGCAGAAGGTCTCTGAGGTCCCTGACCACCGTGAGGTTGGTTAGCCCAGCCCCAAAGGCAAACAAAACCAGGAGCACAGCTGGTGTGGGACACTGCTGGATAAGCTGGGTGTCTTGGGCAGCACTGAATCTGCACCCCTCTGCAGCACAGCAAACCCACTGTGCTGGAGAACTGAACAGAACCCAGCCCTGCAGAGCTCCCTCTCAGTTAACTGGGGCCAATCTGCCTTTAGGGAGCTGGGATCCCTGCCCCACTGCGCTGCCATTTGCCAAGGTGGAAACCCATGGAAAGCTGCCCTCCAAATCCTGCCCTAACTTTCCCGAGATGGGCAAAACAGCAGGATTATCCTGTCTGCAGTGCAGCCTACAGCTGGGGCTTTATTTGCTGAGTGCATTTGAGATGTGCCATCCTCTTCAGGGCTGCTGGTTGCTGTGTATATGTGGATGGTTGTGCCAGGGCACTTTGGTTTTAGCAGCAGAGGTTTGCAGTTCAGCACTTGCTGGATATTGCCCCTCGCTCAGGAGAACTCCTGTGTTTCCTCATTTCCCTTGCAGCTATTGTTGTGCCTCTCCATGGTGCTCTTAGCACCAGGTAAGCTGTGCCAGCACATCCTGTTTTTACACCCTGGGAAGTGGCAGCCCTGTAATGAATGATGGGCTGGAAAGTGAGCAGTGCAGTGGGTGGTGCACAGTGCCCTCCGTGCAGGTGAGTCCATAAAACAGCTCTGAGTGCAACATCCCTGGGCCCTGCTAGATCCTGGCAGCCTGCTGCCTTCTGCTTACAGCTCAAGCTTTAGTGCAGCCTGCAGAGACTTGCACAATTTTGCTTTGGGCTGCTTCTCTGAAATATCCACCTCTGCATCCTGAGCCTTGCAGAGCAGCCAGCATCAGATGGGGTTTTTAGGCATCTGTTCTGGGAAAGAGCCCTGTAGGGCTGATGCCACTGATCCACAGGATGCAGATATGCTTATTTCCCTGACACTGGGTCCTAACAGTTGTCTGGTGTGCAGAAAGTTGTTTATTCAAGCTGCAGACTTGATGAAGGCAATAGCCAAAGGACCGGGGGACTCGTGGCCCCAGCCAGAGAAAATTACCATCCTGCACGGAGAATTGTGCTGGAAGAGAGATCTGAGATTGCTGATTGCCTGCTGATGGCCATCATCTGCAGCTCCCTCCATTACTGCACATGGGCCATTAGAGGCACTGAGAAACCAGCTCAAATTCGTGGGCAACCAGAAATCTGACTGAGGATATTCTGGCACTTGTGGGGGCTTTGCTGCCTTTCAAAGGGCACCTGATGGACCATTAGGTCAGCCAGGCTATTTAGCTGCTTCTATAGTGTCCATTGCTACATGAAAGGTTGCAAAGTTGGGGTATAGAAATATCCCTGGCTTTTGGTGGTGGATTTTTTTTTCATTCTCCAAGAAAATCCAAATCACCTGAAGCCACAGTTTAGCTGCTTGTGAAGGTCTGAAGACCTGTGTGAGACAAGTCCTCCAGGGAAGTAAGAAATGCCCATCCCATGGGTTTGTCTGGAAGCTGGGCCCCCCCAGCTGCAGCTGGAGCAGAGTTGGGGAGTTATGGATGTGGGTTGTGTGGGCAGCAAGAGAGAAAGAGAGAGGAGGAGGAGGGTGGCAATATGTCTGGCCAGAGCCAGTGGGACATTTGGAGGCTCAATGCCTGGGTAAATCAACCCCAGGGGCTCTCCTGCAAGAATAACAAAGACAATTTTTCTTAAGTTTATCCACCTAACGCTTGTGCTTCCCCCCCTGAAGATGGGAGCAGGCAGCAGGGAAAGCACCTGCAGTTTCCAACTGGAAATATCTGCAAAGCCTTCTCTGACCTGGGCAGAGCAGCTGAGACAAGACTGTACAGTGTGGTTCAGGTTTCTGCTTTTACAGCCCAGATTTGCCTGCTCTGAAGGCTGGACCTTGTGCTGGGTTAGGGCTCTTGTGCACCTTCATCTTCCCTCATCAGTGCTCAACAGCCTGTGGAGAGGAAAAGGCTTTGTTTTAGTGGGAGCAGGTGTTTGATTACCTCGCCTCTCTCTTTTTATATTAAACTTATCCCTGGTTCACCTCTCTGGGAGGGATAAACTCATGTTTGCAAAAGTGGCAAGGGAAATCGTTTCAAAGGCACCATCAGAGGTCGGCTGCCTGCACTGATGGCTTCATGAAACAAAAGAGCAAATTAGCAAAAGAAAAGCATTCAGAGTATTTTCTGCCTGTGGAGCGTGGCTCAGAGCAGTGCTGCAGGGCTGCCTGCCTCTACCCCAGGGGGCTGAGCCTGTGTAGGTTTATGAAGGAAAGGGGACAAATTCAGCCCCCTTCCCCATCCATCCCCAGTGCCTGCTCAGGGGCTGGGCTGGTGGCAGGTGCTCTCCTGCCCTTGGACAAAGGAGCTGTGGCATTCCCTCACAGGACAGCATCCAAGGACAGCAAAGGCATCCCTGAAGGGAGGATAAGCTCTGTTAGTGCCCAGGCCAGGCACAGCAGCTGTGTCCTTGGCACCTGAGCTGTCCTTGGCCTGAGCGCCAGGCTCATGGTGCCAGCACCAACAGGGATGGTGGGCTGGAACAGCAACTCACCCAGGACGGACACACAGGCCAGATTTTGGGATGTGGAGACAGAACCAGGGGGACCCTGCCTGGTTTCAGAGCACCCCATGGGCGCCTCCATCCACTGCACTCGGGCCAGGGAAGGAGCAGAGGAGGGATAACCACGTTCCATCTTTGTTTCCAGATGAAATTGGAGGCATGTCTGGTGAAGAGAAGCCCCCTGCTCTGCTGTAACCATCTGTCAGGCTCCCTGCCACAGTGTCTGTGTGTTTGCTCAGGCAGGGAAGGGAATTACCCACCTCATGTCACGGCAGATTGCCTTTTGCCTCCTCACTACTCCGTTCCCCTCCTGAATATTTTGGATCTTTGCCTCCAGTGGCTCAAATGCAGATGTTGGATTACAGCCATGGAGAGCCAGGGGCAGAGAATAAAGAAATTCTTGTGTGTCTTTGGATGAAGATGAAGTTGGAAGGAAGTTTTCAGATACAGATACAGGACAGCACTGGGATCAAAAAAGCCATTGTTCCCCTTGGCAGGATGCTGGAGGATGTATTCAGAGACTGGTCCAGAGTACAGACTCATGGCCAAACTGGAAATGTTTGCCTGTTGGAAACATCTGCTGTTCTCCTCTGCTTCTCGTACGATTTGCCAAAATATATTTCTTGTACTTTTGCAGCTCAGTACAGCTTGTTATGAGGCTTAGTTCATGATGTGTAATCTTGTGACACATTGCTGCCTGATGAGGTAGGACATGCAGATGAAGGATGAGTGTAAAGGCATCAGAAAGAGTGCAGTGCCCAGCTTGGAAGCTGTATAAAGTATCTTCAAAAGCACTATCTAGCTTTGCTGTTATTAGTCCTAAGAGCCAGGGAAAAAGTTACTGCAGTCAAAGATAAA
>NW_005054313.1:1236767-1260079 GCF_000277835.1 Geospiza fortis | reverse complement strand
AGGTTCCTCTGGCCTCCTGATGTGAAAAAGAGTGTACTGCACTGGTATCTAAGCCCTCACTCCATGTGTGGACATTGAAATAGCCTCAGGATCTCTGTGCACTTAGATGCCCTTCAAAGCACAATTCTCCCCTCACAGAGTTGTGTGCCTCCCCTGTCCTGGCTAAATGCTAGAGCTCCATCCAGCTCTTCACTTTAAGCATATCCTCAAGTGTTTTTCTGGATCAGAGCAGCCCTCAGTGCCAGGAAGGGTGGGGATGCTCTCACTTCATCCCAGCTCTCTCCAGTTCTCCAGGCTGCCCATCCCAGAGGAAGAGAGTGTTTCAACCCATTCTGATTCTGGATCTGAAATTCAGGGGTTCAGTCTGTTTTGCTCTAATAGTGCCACGGTGTCTCCTCTATCAGGAAAGGGAATACAGAATTTAGCAAGACAGTGTTTAGACAGTGAAAGTGTCCCCCATCCAAATGAACCTGGGACTAGGTGCAGATCTTCAGGTCTTTCAGACAAAGTGGTGTGGATGCTCCAAAAACTTATTTCTTACTGATTTTTGTGATTGATTGTACTTATAGGTCAAATACATTATCATTACAGTCATGCTTTATATGAAACATGAGTATATTAATACTTTATAAAGGGCTAATGAACAATTAATAGTTGTTTCAAGAAATGGATAATCAAATGCTATGGATTGCTATACAGCCTGGCAGGTCAATATGTTGCTTATGACCATAGCTGATTGCTGCCAATAACAGCTTGAGTGATGTGAATTTGCCCAGCTTTAGCACAAGATTTTTGTGTTAAATCAGTGTGTGCAGCAGCCATTAACCCTCTCCCCACTGCTCTAGAAACAGAACCCTCCCAGGGCCTGTCCAGGATTAATGGGTTATGATACGAACATAAGGCTGGGGGTTGTTGAGTAACACATTTGTAGCTCCGGAACTTGATTATAGATGAGCAGAAAGGAGTAGAGACAGATGAATGCAGACTGCAAACAACAAAAAGCATCTGCTGACTGCACAGGGAAAGCTCCGAGTGCCAGAATTGTACATCCAGAAATCCACAAGCAGTGGCGCTTTTTAATGTGTGCTGGGGGGCTTGGGGAGGATCCTAGAAATTCTTTTAAGGTTTAGTGGCATGTTTAGCTGTCTCTCCCACTGTTTTTAAATTACAGCTCACAGAGCAGGTCATCTAACTACCCCAGATGGGTCTGTGCAAGAGAAATTGCTCCTTCATGATCTCAGCCTTGCTACTATGCAATCAATCCTGCTTTTAAGTAGTAAAGAAGCTCACTGGAGTTGCCAGTTCTGATTACAGCGTGAAACATCTAACCTTGGTTTACAGCAACCAAAATTGTATCTCTTGCAGACTGAGATTTACTTGGGCTGGGTGCAGGAGGAAAACCAGCCGTGCTGAAACCTTCCTGGAGGCACAGAGACAAAAGCACAGCTGATGTGAGAGCAGCTCACTGCACAACTGCCCCTGAAACGCAGCCCCTCGTGCTGAGTGCTGCACACCACATGGGCACAGATGCTGCTTGTTTGTCCTTGGAGCCTCCAGGAACCTCTGGAGTGGCAGGGAGGCATTTCACACCTCGCTGAGCTCATCCTCCCCAGGGATTCCTGATCCCAACCTTGTTGTGTTTGCTGACAGGTTTGTGGCACCGTGCTCACTCCAGTTCAGAGCTACACTCTGCCTAACAGAACAGACCTTGTTTTCCTTGCTTTTACACTGGTTTTGTAATCAGTGTAACTTCAATGACCCTCTGCTTTTGTACCAGAAATAGCACTGAGAAAATCAGATTTAAGAGGAGAGAGGTGTCCAGTACTGCTATTGTAGGAAGACAGAGATAGACAGGTGTCCAGTACTGCTATTGTAGGAAGGCAAAGATAGAGACATTTTCAGCTCCTGATTCTGGCATGGGCCAAAGGCCAAATGTGCCACAAGCACAAAGTGAAACAACCATCAGACTGCTTTAAATGGCCTTGGTTTATAAAAGCTGCTAGAGACTTATGATACCTGTGGTTTTCTCATCACCATGTGCATCCTCCTCTAAAACAGGAGTAGAACTCCTGTCTAGGTGATGTACAAGCTGGCCATGAGCTCTGAAGCTGGTTTAAAGCTTCTTCCAGTTTGCTGGTTTAAAGCCCATCCATATCAGTGCAGACTCAGAGAGACACTAATCCAAGCCTCACTCTGTCCCAAAGAACGTCAAAGGAAGGATTCACTGTTTTCTGGGCTCTGAGTCCATTTTTTCTGTCTGCTCTCAATTATTCTTCCACCTGCTGAGTGTTTGATGCTTGATCAGTCTGTTAGAACATACAGATATTAACATCATTCTCCAGAAGTGCTGACAAACACGTTTGTATTTTGTCAGGAGGTGCAGAAACCAGGAGATGCTGCTGGTTCCCAGGGGCCAGCATGAACCCCTCGTGTCTGTGACCTTCAGAGGCAGCAGGAGCAGCTTCCCCTCCCCGGGTGTTTATTTGCTGGAGGGACAGCCCACAGGGAAAGGACAAGGCAGGGGGGAGCTGGAGGTGGGAATTGGGGAATTGCATTCCTGACAGCATTCCCGAGTATCTTGAGCATTCAGGAAAAAATGCTTTGCAGCAAATGAATACCCCTCAGGTGCTGGTGGAGAGAAAACCCCATTCCAACCAACACTTGTGTACAACAGCAGTGGCCAAGTCATTACTGGGGGCTTTTTTCCTGATCTTTTTAAACAGTGATCACATCCTTGACCATTTCACTGTGGACATTTGGGGTTTGTCCTCTTCTTCCACATGAATATAGGCAGGAATGGGAAAGGGAAGGAGAACTTTTTGCTTGTGCTGGTGATGCAGAGGTTTCCATATCTCTGCTGTGGGAGCATGTCCAGGGGAAGCTTCTGCCTCCCTCATCCCTGCAGCTGTGTCTCAGGTCAAGGGCACATGGTTGTGGTGGGCTCCAGGCCTCACCCCATCCCCAGGACATCTTCCCAGCTGGATGAAGCTTATCTAATAAGAGAAGGTGATAAATAAACCTTGTTAACTTGTCAGTGCCTCCTGGATGGGCTGTGCAGCCTAGAAAGAGCAAGGTGTCTGCCACACTTGTCCTGGACAATGAAAGGAATAAATCAATTCACACCTGAAAGTGGGAACTTCAGAGTTGATGGATGGCACTCCGTGAATATTAAACTCCGTTTCTTGTGGATGGATGTTCTGCAGCCAGACAATTTTTTTCCTTTCTCACTTCAGGTGAGGGTGCTGCAGCAAGCTGTGGCAGCTACTGAGGACTGGAAGAGAGAGCACCTGCCCGAGGCAAGTTTCTGTAGCACTTGCAGCAGCAGCGATCTCTGCTTTAAGAGAAGCTTCAATGCAACTTAGGGCTGAAATCAGTAACTCTTAAAGATCTGAAAACAGCTGCCCTTCAGCAGGGATCTCATTAGGGGGTTTATTTATCTATCCCTTGAAATTCATAAAAAAGGAACTAAACTTAGTCTGTTGGATCCACCTAACAGCTCACACGATGCAGGTTCTCATTCTGTGTTTCCCAGGAGATCAGGTTCCAGTCCTCCTCCTTTTTTCCCATGACAAGTGATAATATCAGCTTTTATCTGTTAATGAAATAGCATGGGAATTCCTGTACAGTTTTTAAATAGAGAGAAGCATGCAATCTGCTTCATTCCCTCAGCTTACACTGTTCCCTCTCAGTTGTGAAGAAGACAGGCTCTCCTCCAGGGAAAGATGATCCATCTGCCTGCCTGGTCCCAAGGGCTGCAGAACCATGTGTGAAGCAAGGGGGTGTCCCAAAGGCACTGAGGGATTGGCTACTTTTTTCTAAAAACTGGCATGGATTGGAAGCAGAAAACACTAAACCACCATGACCAAGGCAAGAAAGTAAAGGTGAATGGTGGAAAGGAGGTTGGACCTCCTCAGAGGTTCCTTAGTCCAGCAGCTGCCCACAGCAGAGGTAACTCCAGCTAAACTACTCCAACAAAAATTTCTCAAGCTATGTCCTAAAAAATCTCCCTGGACAATCAGTACCAGTAGTCCAGTACCCAAACATCCAGAAAGCTTCCCAGAAAGGATCTCATCTCAGAACTCATTGCAGTCTCTCCTCCAGAAGCACCAGGCTTTAGCTGATTAGAGCTGAGGACTCAGCCTTTCAAGTATAAAATTGAAAAAAAGCCTTAAATATCAGCATATTATACACTCCACGCAGCAGGCATGGAAAGGGTCTGGGAAGGATGGAGCATTTCCACAGAAAGAACTTAAAGGAGATGAGGACAAGCATTAACTTCTAAAAGAAGGTCTGTAATTTCAAATAACTTTCATTATCTGTCGCTGCTGGCCTGAGTTGTGTCAGTTGAGGGGATTTGTGAGCTTCTAATCTGAGCTGTTCTGCTTGTTATTACCCAGCCATCACCAAAGGGTTCCTCTGTCACTTGTGAAGTGGGGAAGGCTCATTCCTATTGTTATTTCCTTTCCAACCTCCCAGAGCCTTTGGGGCTCCAGGAAGGTCTGACCCAAAGACAGATGGAGTCCAAGGGAAGTTTTCCAGCCAAGAGAAAATCCCTGCAGAGGAGATACCACAGCTTCACTTCCTTCAGCTGGGTTTTGTGGCCAGTGGTGACACAACTGGAAAGCACCAGGGCAGGACTGGCCTTTCTATGCTCGAAACTGTACTTTTCCATTTACTTTCACTTCTGTATATTTTCAGCATAGGAGAAGAATTAGAGAGGAAAAATTGCTGTCCCAAGCTCTGCCTTCTTCAGTTTGCCTGTTTGTGTCACTCTGGGGAAAAAAGGGATTTTTTTGACATATGGGGAGCAGTGGGGACACTTTCACAACACAGCATTAATTATACCCCAGAATCTGTGTTTAAGTTTTGTTTCTTATTACGGCCAAATGCTCTTTGTTGTAGTCACATCAGGACCTCAGCTTGCCTCACCAGAGACACAGGGACAATGACTTTGTGCATTCATTGCCTTCTTCCCAGGCAGTTCCCAGCACACCACTGACTGCAACTCTTGTGAGACTTTGGAATTCATAATGCCTTGAGTTGTAGCACATTTTCCAGGGGCTCATTTTTAGCACTTACTCAACTGAGAGATTCTTATTCTATAATACATTGGTAAGAACGTAAGAGAAAAGAAATAGAGTTTCAAAAGCACACAATCAACTGCCTTGCTTTTGTTTCTGTCCTGAAAATATGCAATAACATAACTGGTCCAACAGCTTTCATGTTCTAAAGTATTTGCCGTGCAACGGATCTTCACTGAGTTTTTGCTGTGCTGTTTCTAAGTGGCCTTGTTGTTATTCCGAGTACCAAAGGTTGTTTCACTACCATGTAGAATTTGGGCAGTCATCAATATTTAATCTGTGTTTTGATACTACACATTTGTTTTCACTGACATCTGATTCTTTCAGTGGAATAGGTTTGGCTTGTTTAAACTTTCTGTAAACTAAATACAGGGTTTCATAACTTATCAGGTAGTACTTGTAAGGATCTTAAGCAGAAAAATCTGTTACTATAGTGCACCACAGGAAGCTTCCACCAAACACCATAGCAGAATAATTTTTAAATTTTTTTTCCAAACCAAATACTTTGGATTATTCCACTACGCCCTCAGCCTATCTGGGTTACTTTCTTTCTGTCTAGGATATCATCATTGACAGGTGTTTTTCAAGTGGTTTTGAAAGATCTCTGCATGGTTTCACAGGTGCTGACTTTATACTGTCAGTTGAGCGTCACAACAACCTAATCCTAACCCACAGAGCCTCTGTTGCTTCATGGAAAGGACTGAATATTTGGAGCTGATGCTGTTTGGACTCTTAGATCCTCACTGTCTGTTTAAAGAAGTCCTTTTATTCCATTGACTTATTCCATCATCATGGTGCTGGAAGCCCTCAAAAATATTAATGCTCATTTTGAGATAGCTCAGGAATTTAAGGCTACAAGGGTTTTGCAGGTCACAGAGACCTCTTACTGCAATGGTCTCACAGAGCCCTTTCCACAAACTGTGTCAGGGCACTGCTATTTCCTCAGCTGTAAAATGGCAATTATTACATAAGGATGCTCGAGCACACACAGTCTGGCCCTGGGTTGCAGAGTCAACCCCAGATGTGCAGACAAATCACCAGAAACCAAACTTCCTTCCACACATTTGGGTATGGAGAACTGGCTTAAGCACATACCAGCTACAAGATGAAGACTGTTCTAAGAAAATTTTCTAATTTCTTATTCCCTTGTTTAAAGGGAAACAGGAACCAGTCCATTGCAAAAGTCTGCACAGTTCAACTTTCCCTCCACTGCCTTCCTTCTCAGTCTTAATGCAGAGGACTATCTGAGAAGCATATGCTTTTTTATTAGCAGAAGAGACAGGCTAAATTGGGATATGATTCATGCTTCCAATTTATGCTTTCTCTTCCTGCATTGTCAATGGCTAATGAGAGGTAATTGCAAAAGCTCGCAGAGGGAGGCACTTTTGGAAGGAGAGAGAAGAATTAGAGAAGGTGTAAGCAAGGTTGGATTTACTGTTCAGAAACTTTTCTTTCCACTGCTGGTCTGTTTGTGACTTTCCAAGGTTGCTTCTGTCAGAGCTTGATGTGATTTCCAAAAGTTAGAATTGCTGGGTCTGTCAGTTCCTGTGGCACCCACTGCTCAGGACCAGTCAGGAATGGCAGCTCACCTGAGCTCCACTGAGACCTCTCTCAGGCCTCATTTTTGGGTGAGCTCTCTGCTTTGAGGCAGAGGCAGAACATTTTGGTGCTCCCTGAAGATGGTCTCAGCCAAATTACCTGGGTATAGCTCACCAGAGGCACAAAATGACATCTACAGGTGAAAGCCCTGTGCACATCTTGTTTTCAGGGAAGAGCAACACTGGGCACCTGAAAAATCTTGGAGGCCAACAGCTATTTCCCAGCATTAGCCTCTGAATTTCATTGCATTACTCTTTTTCTGGTTTAATAACATTTATTATTAAAAGGCTTTTGTTGAGAATGGAGGCTGGGTTCAGTACATGTCTATGAGGCAGACTGAAATCACTTGCCAAGAGTCATTAGAGGAGAGTGCTGACTGAGATGATTTTTCATCATTTATTACTCATTTTACCCAGGGACCTCCCTAAGCAGGAGCTGGGGACCCCCATGCAAGAGTAGCCTCAGTGCAGAACTTTTTTAAGCAACACAGTTTAGGACTTCAGGCAGCTCATGGGAGCACTGGTCTGTGAAATCTCAGTATTCATCAAGTCCCTGTGCCAGCATCACTCCTCTCTCCTTGGCTGAGAAAGGAGGCAGTAAGTGCCAGGGAGAGGCTCAGACTCCCCAGATCCCTTGCTGCAGTGCACTGTTGCATTCAGCTATGTAAAGGAACTGAGCTAAAGGATACTGCCATGTGTCCTGGTTGTTTCTGGCAGTTTAAATGATGAAACAGCATCACAGCAGAAGCAAAAAATTTACATGAAAAGGCACAGTCAGCTTGCAGCTCTGATAGGTCCATGCTTTTTCATCCTGGGAAAAGCTGCTGCTCCACGTTGTGCTAGAGCTGCACAAAGGGCTGATGTCTCCTTTGACATGGGGTAAGCCAAGCTTTAGCCTGAAAAATCATGGGTAAACTGACAACTGTAAAGAACAATTATTGATCAGTGACAAAAATAACTCACTCATTAAAATTTTCCTTTTAGAATCGAAGGTAATATTTTGGCAAAATCTGTCATATGCATCTCACAGGACTCCCCTTTAACTCTCTTCAGCCAAAATGCTTTGCCACCATGGCAGTGCACAAAGTCCATGGCCAGTTGCATTGATGGATTCAGTCTGATTTTCTCCTTGTACTTTGTCTCTCTGGCTCCATCTGTTGTCTCCTGCCTCAGAGTTTAAGTCCCAGCTCTGGGACGTGGGCACTGGGGCTGTGCCTGATGCTCCATGGCAGGAACTTCAGGCACTGGAGAGATATGAATAATAATAAATAAATGGCAGGTGAAATACAACTTTTATCCAGTATAGTCCAGCACAGCAAGATTGGGTTCCCAAGGTATGGCAATATATTTGTTTTCCAGATCGTTAGCTAATGCAAAGGAAAGTGAGAACATTTATTAGCCTCCCTCAGAATCACCTTTAGGAAGAATGAATATTCATGGCTATAAATAAGACTGTTTCAATTAAGTCTGCACATAAAAATGCTCCATGGTGTCACAGAAGGCTGTGCTATTCAAAAAGAAGTGCCTAGATGAAAGTATTTAAGGCTGTATTTGAGGACAAATTCACTTGTGAACATTCATTTCCAATGTTTCACAGTTAATCACTGAAAGTTATGATGTTTTCATCTTATCTGAATGTCAGCCCACAAGCTGAGATGCAGAAGAAACCTTTGGCTTGTTTTTTTTTCTACCTGCTAATGGCAATCTGGTACCATAATTGCTTTCTTGTTCAACTTCAGATAATATATTGTGGTGGTGATAAGTTTTGTGTTTCCCTGAGCATCACTTGCAAAGAGCAGCCACAGTGCCAAGCTGCTCACTACAACCCCTGGGGAATATCCCCCAGGAAGTGACACAGACACCTCCCATCCTACAGCCCAGACTGTCCCAACACAGCTCCCTTTTGCTAAAACAACATTTTCAACACTGCCTTCTAAACTCTTTAGGAATCAACACTTTGCAGTGTCAAATCTCTTGCAACAACCCCTCTGGACAAGTTCAGGCAAGAAAATGTGTTTTAGGCTGTTGAAGACCAGTGAAGTGTGTCTCCAACTCAGGAAATCAATGGTCTTGCCTACCAAGAGCTGGAGAATGTGTTAGGAATGTACCAGTAGCTGCTAAGATATCTTTGCCCTGTGCCTCTGGTTCCTGGTTGATCCCAGAGCCAGCCAGGTGATGGAACCACCATCAGAGCCAGTACAGCTGGCTTGTTCCTCTGTAAATGGCATCATTCACTGAAAATTAAATAAAGAAGAAACAATGGTTCAAAACCAAATGTTTCCATGGGAAAATGAAGGTCAGGCAACTACACCATAAATAGGAATTAGCTGGTGATAAATCTGTCCCATCCAACCTCCCATCCAACCTTTCCTTTCCTATTCACTGGGGGATGTACAACCACTGCTATTTAATGGACATTCACCCATCAAAGGACAGATGCACAGATCCCACTCTCCTCTTCACACATGTGATTTATTCTTTGTAATAACACTCATACTATTAAGAAGAACTTCAGAGGAGTTTATTAAATACCACTGAAAAACATATGACACCAGCAATTATAGGGAATCAATGAAAATATTTGCTGGAGTCAATAACCTAAATTACTACCAAAAAAAAGTAGCCAGTGTAAGCAGTTCATCTATACTTCCCTGGGATAAAAATCAGGCCCTGCATCTAAATGTGGTATCAGAGGCACCAGTAAATGTCCAAAAAGGCTGTAGCCAGTTGCAAAACTGCCATGACACAGAAAAAATGGCAATCTACTCTGAAATTACAAATTAAGTTCTGTTCATTCAATTCAGCTAATTGAAGGAAAATCTATATCAGAACTGGAAACCATGACAGCTGTGTCATCCCAAGTAACAAACACAATGAGGCTTTGAGATGAGCACCTACTATTAAACCAAAGAGAGTAATCTATGGGCAGTCACGGTTCAGACATCCTGATTAGCCTTAATTAAAATTCTGATGATCAGGGGGCTATGAAAGGAACAAAACTTTTAAAGAATTTAGGCAAGTGCAAAAGGCTGGAGATAGGGTAATAATTAGGAATAATGTCTCTTGTTAAATTTAATTCCTTTAGCCTTGAAATTACCATGACAGATTTCAGATTTAGTGGCAGTTTTCCAGTCCCTAAAAAAGAGCTTAATTATATAGTTTAAGAATTTGGGAGAACTGATTCAAATAAAGCTACATGGGGCCCGTATCAACCCTCTGTGGCATGCTTGAGTGGACTCAGATAAAGAAGGAATAGATATCCACTTGTTCAAGAAGCTTGAGACATCACATACCTGAAAGGGGTTTTTTTGGGACACCAAAAAAAGTTTGAATAACTCTTTAACTTTCCCTTTTAATTAATAACAATCACTCTCATTCAATTTGCCTTTCTACTTCTTGATTTCAGTTGGGACTGAAAGCAAGATAGAGATAAAGCAGCCAAAATTCTGAATAGTGCTGATACTAACAGAACTTCTTAATCACTGGAATTGGCCTATCTCTAGAGCCCAGGAAAGACATTTAGAAAGATGAGCAAAATTCAGATCTGAGAAGTATTCCTCTGAGTTACAGAGCACCTTGTAGAAATCATCACTGTATTCTATTAACTGCTGTTAGTTTAGGAGAGAATATAAGATACTTAAGAAAATGTCACCTCCAGAAGCTGTGTCAAATGAAAGAAATATTTCTTCTAATATGCAGTTCATGACATAGCTCTTTTGGGTTTTCAGGGCCAGGGAACATCTTGAACAATGGATGGATCAGGAAGATGATGAATAGACTGAAAAACTGATGAAGAACATTCTCTTCTCTCAGAATCAAACTTGAGAAGATAGATGTTAATATTATTTTAAAGCCACCTTCATTGGATTATGCCTTCTCTATGCAATCCACCTATATGGTCTCATTGTCAGGTTAACTGAACACTTTACAGATTTAAAGACATTTATTCTCCCAAGAGCCACATGAAGTAGGAAAATGCAGTTGTCCCATTACATGGGTTTGGAGCTGTGGCACAGAGGTGCAACGTCACACATGGCGAGGCAGGGAATTGAACACAGCTTTCCTAAATCCCAGGCTGTCACCCTAACCACTGTTCCTACACATTTTACGTCAAAATGAGTGGTTAAGCTCGAGTCCCTGCTCTGGGTTTCCTCCTGTCTACATTAATCTCTGAGCACCTTAGCAAACCTGCAAGAGTGCTACATCAAGAGGATAGAGAGGGTCAGTGGAAGAAGTGCCCCATTTATTACAGCTTCTTGATCATGACTGAGTGGATCACATGCCTTAGGATCCACTGGCAAAGGGTAAATGGCTCCCAGAACTAATCTTTCAGCTGCTAAGAATGGGATACAGTACCTTACAAGAGTAAAAATGAGCTGTCAGAGATGATAAAAGCAGGTACAGCACGGACTCGGTGTGCAGAAAAGGGTCATATTTCAGAAGTTCAAAAATGGCCCGAATTAAAAACAAGCAAACGAAAAAAAAAAAACAACCAACAAAACAACCCAACAAAAAGGACAGCAACAAACAATCCCATACTGGCCCTGTGCAGCAAGAACAGCAAGAAACACCAAAGTAATTGTTCTTATACTGCTTGCAGTTGGAGGAGCCCTGGGAAGCCCACAGCTGCCCACCACTGCAAAAGGGCTCCCTTAATTCAGTGGATCATGTTCCAGAAATGATAATTATTCAAGAAAATCCTTTCTGACTCCCACCACCGCCTCAGGCTTTGAACCTTGTGAGTTTCTGTGACTGTGGGCATTGGAAAGGGGCAAACATTTGCCCTTGAATGTTCTCTGGACCCAATGGTCTAATGGGCACCATTCCTGAGCAGCCTTGTGCACCTTAGGAAAATAGGAATGAGATTAATTTGGAGACTGTCTCCCATCTCCAAGGTGACCAACTCTACTTCTAATATGCAGTTCCTGAGGGCCCTCTGTTCTGTACTGTGTGACTGCCCATTCTCAGCTGATTTTCTTCCCTGTTCTTAAAGGGTTCCAAACCAGGAGATGTGTCGTACCCTTCTTCAGTGCTGAGTTAGGGCTCACAGTCATGCTGCAGCTGTTTCATGGAATTTTCTGTGCCTTTTCACCTTTGATTATTGCAGGACTCTCACCTGCAGAATATTCTTAGCTCTGAGCGATTTTAAACTTGTTTAAAAACTAACTCCTCATCAGGGCCTAAACAAAATTTTTCCTGATATGGATGTGAATCTACCATCTGGACCTTGGCACAACCACACACCCAAACATTTTAAGGGAACAGATCAAATGTAGAAGTATTGCCAACAAGCTGCTATACAAATAGTTTTGTCTTTCCTGCTGGATGATACAAACATTTCACAAACACGTACAGCAACAGATCCTCTCTTCATGCTGGCTCTGTCAGGACAGATTCATTTCATCATGCATGGAAATTGAAGAATTATTCCAGTTATATGCTCCCAATTGCCACCCCATTCCTCTCCTAGGTTTTCTCTTTCTGTGACCTTTTCTAAGTCAAATTTAAATTTGGGGTTATGAAGTCCTTGGAGAAAATTAAGATGGCCCAACCATCTTATTTACTGAAGCTAAATGTCTTCATTAATCTCACAGCAGCTTCTGCCATGTGATGCTGGAAAGGAAATGATGGAATACGTTTGAGATGCATGAAGTGAAGGAAGATGCAGCAGAAATTATGAGCTTCTGTATCTCCTCTGACTGCAGCAACCATATGGTTGCCAGATTTAAAACTTTTTAAACGTGGCATTGACCACTGAGGAACACAGAACCATGAGACCCAGGCAGGAGAGCCAAGGAGACACAAAGGTGACAATGAGGATCCTACAAGCTGTACCCTCCAGGGAGGCCTTTAGAATAAATTCACCTATTGTCACCCAGGTAACAGACTGGGACTGGTTCTGCACATTCTTTCTGCTGAAACCTTTGTCCAAGTAACATCATTTTAACAAAGGGTCCAAGATTTGTGAATGTGCTGCAGGAAATCCCACGTTGCTTGGGACAGCTGGTGTGGCAGTGTGTGAGAGACTGGAGCCAATGTGCTGTTTTTCCATCTGGTAATGTGTCCCATCTCCTCTTATGAGTCACCTGAGGCAAATTCACCCCTAACAGGGGACTTTTCTGCTCCCTGAGAGATGAAGGTTGCAGTCTGTGTTTTCATTTGTGCTTAATAAAATCACTGAACTTTGGGCTCCTCCATTTTTATTGCAGAGCTTAATCTCCTTGTACCCCATATTTCTTCTCATGGTTAAACTAAGAAGTCTTCATCAGAACAGAAAGTTCTGATCCCTTCACTTTATTTAAAAAAAAAACCAACACAGTACCCAATTTCTCATGTGTTTTTATAGTAAAAAATTTCAATCAGAAATTGGTGCTTGATACAGAATCCTGGGAGAGCAAGATCCCAGCCTGATCCAGCCTTTCCATTACTACAGGGGTAAAGAAATCTTTCCCAGTTCTCTGTGCCATCACTAGGAAATAAAAGTAAAGGCTGAACTAAGTTTTAATGAATATGCATGGTCTAGGTCTCTGCCAAACCAGAATAGTGTAGTCTGGGCTCATGATTAATTATGGGCACACCGAGAGACTTCTCACCAGCTAACATAACAGGAAACTAAAGCTGGAGCAGTTTAATTCAGAAAAAGTGTTATAAGGATGTGATGCAGCTTCATTAAATATAGATGCTGATTCTTTTACTCTGCCACTATCTACCACAACACAGAAATCTCAGCCTTTTTCCAGCATGGATATACTCACACATGTGATAATAGTACTAATAAAGCAACTGATGACACATGCTCCCGAGACACAGCTAAAACTCTCTTGCTTTCTGTGGGGGGATAGAATGTGAGAAAATAAAGATAGTGCAGAAGGTGATCTCACACCTGAGGAGTTGTAGCTGTACTAATCCCCAAAGATTAGGAACAGGCCTGCCCTTAATAGGCCACAGGTGTGAAGAAGAAGAAGACGACGATGAAGACAACGAAGAAGAAGACGAAGAAGAAGAAGAAGATGAAGATGAAGAAGATGAAGAAGAAGAAGACAAAGAAGAAGAAGATGTAGGAGAAGAAGATGACGAAGAAGAAAAAGAAGATGAATAAGAAGAAGAAGATGATGAAGAAGATGAAGATGAAGAAGACGAACAAGAAGACAAAGAAGAAGAAGAAGAAGACGAAGAAGATGACAAAGAAGAAGATGAAGAAGAATAAAAAGAAGACGAAGAAGACAAAGAAGAAGATGAAGAAGACAAAGAAGAAGAAGACAAAGAAGAAGAAGAAGACGAAGACGAAGAAGAAGACGAAGAAGAAGATGAAGAAGACAAAGAAGAAGAAGACAAAGAAGAAGAAGACAAAGAAGAAGAAGAAGAAGAAGAAGAAAAAGAAGAAGAAGAAGAAGAAGAAGACAGTCACCAGGAAGGTATGGAACTTTTGCAATAAGATGATAACAATCATGAGAAATCTCCGAGAAGGTATGGGAGCTTTGCAATAAGATGACAACAACTTTCTGCCATAAATATATATGTCTGCAGAAGGTAGTTTGTTGCAACATTTATGTAAAATTCACTTCAGTAGCTCTTGAATTTATTTTGCCATGTTGCTGCAAATTGAGACAGATTGGTGCTCTGCCTTCCCTCCAGACTGGACCCACATGCAGGACAAGCAGGGTTTGGGATAATTGCACAAATACTGAACAATTCCATGAACATCAAAGATGAGTATCAGTCCCTAATTGTTATCATTTGCTTTCATGCTTCTGACTCATTCCTGAATTTTTGTTTTCAAAAAAAAAAAAAAAAAAAAAAAGGAGCACTACAGAGACCAGGGGCTAAATTGCCATTTGTAAACAGTTCAGGAAGGGAAGAAAAAACATTAAACAGAAATATAGACTCCTTTTGATGAAACAGGTCTTAGGTTCTTGCTTTCTGCTGTGATAAAACTCAGCTCTTCAAGACAGATGCTGGCAGAGACATCCTGCAGCCTCTTTATAGAAAAATACTTAGAAGTATAATAACAGCATGATTTCAATATTGACATATTTATACTAGAGAGTACAAGCATGAGAGTTTTTCAGCATGAGCTTGTAAGCAATTAAAAAAATAAAGTTGAAACATTATGCCCTCTCACCACTACATATTCTGGCTGTGCAGCAGTTTGTGGACAAGCTGCTTTAGAGTGCTATTAAATGAATATTTCCAACCTATTTGCTTCCCCCCCTTGCTGGTACAGAAAGCTCTGTCAAAGTCATGAATCCAGCTACACCAGCTTCAGAGAGAGCTAAATTCTCACTGGCACATCACCAGATAAAACATCTAAGCACTGAAAACTAGAACCTGATCCCACCAGAGAATTGTCTGACTTTCTAGATGCCTGGAGCACTCAAGAGCCCTAATGGTTCAATCTCCCTGTGCCTAGCACCCTTTCTGTCCCCGCTACAGCACAACTGCTTCTGCAGGAGGAGAAGGGGGAGACCAGCAGGGGCCAGGGAGAGAGAGCTGGAGCGACTGACCCTTCAGCCTGGTCTGAGCAAAATCATCTCTGCCCAAGGAAGAGAGGGATCAGTCTGGCCAGAGCATCTGCTGCATGGACCAGACAAGCCTGAAAATACCAAGGCTAGGTGTTGAAAGGTGTGAGAGCATCAAATAACATGACCCATCACTGACCTCTTTTCCTATGTCTCCCTGCCCAAGCAAGCAGGCTGCTTTCCTCTCCTTCCTTTCCTCCTAAAGCCTTGAGCTTGAGCAGGCTCAGATTTGCCTTATTAGCTCTCTGCTGGTAGCATTACCCTGAACTGCCTTTGAACCTTGACAGAGTATTAACCCCTGAAATCCTCAGCTTTGCCTGGCTCAGCAAGGCTGTCAAATGGCACGGGGAGTGAGACCTGGCCAGCAGGGAGGGCGCTGCCAGTGCCTGGCACAGAGGGAGAGCACGCAGCAGCCAGGTGGGAGGTTTTCCTCTGTCTTGTCCCTTTGGTTACTGCACAAGTGATAGAGGATTAGCTGGCAGAAAAGAACTGCTGCCCTGTGGAATATTTGCAGGGGTTGGGAGCTCAGCAGTAGAGGAAGCCGTGTTGTGGCAGTTTCATGTTCTCCTTGTCATGCCTTTCACAGCTGCAGTGTGCCTGGAGCTCTGGCCTTTCTGGTTTAAAAACCCTAACCCTAGGCAGAACCCTAACCCTAGGCAGTAAAGGCTGCCCTGGGCTAAGGCTGGCTCCCAGGAAAAAGCTGTGGAGGAATGGGGTGGTGTTTGCAGGGGTCCCAGGATGAGGGAAGAGACGAGACCGTTGACTCCATGTTTCAGAAGGCTTGATTTATTATTTTATGATATATATTATATTAAAACTATACTAAAAGAATAGAAGAAAGGATTTCATCAGAAGGCTGGCTAAGAATAGAAAAAGCAATGATAACAAAGGCTTGTGACTGACCGAGACAGTCCGGAGAGCTGGACTGTGATTGGCCATTAATTAGAAACAACCACATCAGACCAATCACAGATGCACCTGTTGCATTCCACAGCAGCAGATAATCATTGTTTACATTTTGTTCCTGAGGCCTCTCAGCTTCTCAGGAGAAAAACTCCTAAGGAAAGGATTTTTCAGAAAACATCTGTGACAGAGGAAGCCGTGTTGTGGCAGTTTGGTGTTCTCCTCAGCACAGCTTCAGTGTGCATGGAGCTCTGGGCTTTGTGGTTTAAATGTTCTCAGAGCAGAGATATGCATGTCTTCCTGTAGTTCAGAAAGGGGAATTTTAGCTTCATCTGCTATATAACAGTGCTAGGCATTTGAGTCTTTGGAAGCTACTGGGGTCTCTCTCTATGGGATGGGTTTTATCCTTCAAAAATGTAGAAAACTTTAAAAAAACTCTAAGAAACCTGTACAAATTCATTGTGTCAGCTGAAGAATGAAACTGTAACCTCTTTTCTTATTTGAGCTCTAATTTTATGCCTGCTGGTACTCACTTATACAGAACATCAGCAAACATTTATATCTCTTAATTTTCCCTATTCCCTATTAATTTCTCTTATGTTCAATAAATGGTCCTTTATGACTCTTGGTTTAACACTTCCTTGCAAAGTTGTTTTTCCCCGATTTTCCATAAGCCAGATACTTTAATTTCTCGCACTATGCCTCATTTGCTAGTAACAATGATGTATTTTCCCCTTCCCTAAGTATTTATTTTTACTGAGAGATGAAGCCGTTCATCACATTCAAATGAAGAATTATTACTTAGCTATTATTATTATTGCTAGTGATGGTATGTAAACAACTATAATGATGTGTGGGCTTGTGTAGGAGCAAAGACCACAATAAAGATGTTGCCTTAGGGGGAATGAATGGGGGAAACGTGCAAAGATTTAAGCAGAGCACCCTCTCCTTGCTGGATTTGTCTGTCATTGCTCTCTACAACTCCATGGCCTGTTCCCTTTGGTCTGTGTGGAGCCCTCCCCAAAATACACCCAGACACTGCCACAAGGACACCAGCCAAGGCACTTGAGAGAAGGAATGATGTGGGAAAAGGGGTTTCACTGAGAAGGGATGCTGTTTGGAATATGTATGGATGTGTGTGACGAGCAAGGGGTGCTCTAAGTGTGTGAGAAAGAGAAGAGGAGCAAGAGATGCATTACAGAGGTGATGGCACAAGCAAGGCTGCAGGACAGCCTGGAATGAAGCTTTTGGAGGCCACTGCTGGGTCACAGTGGGTGCTGGGCATAGCAACAGTGCTTCTTACTCTGGTTTCTTTGTCTGTGAAACCAGTATTTTTCATATCAATTCCTAATGCATAAATAGGATTATTCTGCAACTGTGAGGCTCTGATGTTCAATTCTCTCCCAACTGGAAACAACCAGCAATAAATTGTGTATTTGCTCAGCTGGTCAATGGCAGTTGTGTTGCCAGGTGCCAATGACTTTGTCTAGGGTAAGCAGGTGGGTGGCAGGGAGAAACAATCCCCACACTAATTTTTAAGGACTTTAGTTATGCTTGCCGGCAAAGAAAAATCAGCAGAAAATGAGGAGGGAGCATGAAGAGAGCCAGAACTGAATGGAAAAAACCCAGCTCTTTGGCAGACCCATAAAGAAAATTCAGGCTAATAAAGAAAGTTCACTCTTTTTATTTTCTGCTGCCAGCAATTTACTGCCCTGAAAATGAAAGTAGTTGGCTTTAGACAGAGCAGCCTTGAAGATAGTAAAATTTCAGTATCCTGTATTAGCCTGGCTTCTCTTTGCACAAATGGGAGGTGAGCAGGAGAAAGAGGGATCAGCTGGGTCATCTCTGGTCCCCTGGGGACCCCTGGGGGTGGGACTGCCCCAGAGCCACCGTGAACTTGCAAAATCAGGTTTTCCAAATGAAGATCCAGCCTTGCTGCTGTAGGAGCCTTGTTACATTTTCAGTTTGTCCCTTACTGCTAACCCTTTCCTTGCTCTGTCTTATTTTCCCTTCTAAGTTTCTCTTTCTAAATCTTGTGGGTTTTGGGTGTTTTTTTTAACCAGTAATGCTCAACAATAAGCCCTGTGAGCAAACCAATTGGAAGACAATCCACCCAAGATCTCCAAAGATTTTACCAAGCAGTTTTTGCAAAGAGCTGACAAAAGGGGAGAAATAACTTCAAATGTATTTTATGAATTCAGGAGCCTGTTCTGAGATAAATATTTTAGCCATTCTTTTTCAAAAAGAGGGGTTGAAAGTGTAAGGAAGATGGGGAAATGAAAAAATCATCTGTGTCAGGGATATGGCAAATCGCTAACCAAACACTTTCAAGATTTAATGTATACCAGAGCCCTAAAAGCTTCCATATTTATTACAGCTATTTTGAATTCCTTACTGTATTTTGCAAGAGCTTCCCTAGTTTAAAACACCATTTGGATCTTCTGTCACTTTTGTTCCCACTTGCCTTTCAACAGCTGGAATACTACATGTAAAATAACATTTTCCCACTGCATTTCCTTAGTGCCACTGGGGCACAGACCGGGTCCAACATTTTTCATAATGCTGATGGTGCTGCCCCTGGATGGTGGCTTCCGTCAGAGCCATCACCTAGCCAACATGATCAGGGAAAAAGTGAACTCCAGCCTGAAGAAACTCAGTGAAATATTTTATTTCCTGTGACTTTCAGGGTACTGGGAGCAAAGACAACTGTCCCACTGGTGCCAGGCAGCAGAAGACAAGAGCTGACCACTGCCTGTATCTGCACATTGCAACAGCAAAGCGCAGAGAACTGAGGGGAGAAAAATATCTAGACCTGAGGGTTCCAGACTGTGGGAGTTGAGAAACACAGATTATTTCTCCTCTGATAATCATCCCTTCAAAAATTCTCCTATATTGGGGATATTCACTATAATGCTCTCCCCATTCTTCTGTTGTAGCTTTGCTACTTCAATTTGACTTCTTGCCACTTTGGCTTTTAACTCTCCATCCCTTTCTCCTAAAAAGACCTTTCTCAATTTGTTTGTTTGCTTGTTCTCTTCCACAAGATCCTTCAACAAAATCACAGGCTGTCAAAAGCAAAGGCGCTCGCGTTTCAGAGCCCTCGCTGCTTTGACGAGTAATTTATGAAAATGGAAGAGCCTGTTTCAGGCGTAATCCAATTTGTCCTCTCTCAGCACCATAAGCACATTTGGAGCCAGATAAGACAATTATCACATGGATCTTTAATACCTGCAATTTATAGCTAAAAGCTGCATTCTGATAACTTTGTTTTCCAGTGCCCCATGCTGAAGCACAGGCAGCAGAACCCTTCCTGCAGCGATTCCCCAGCCCTGGCACCGGGGATTTTTGGGAAAAGGCAGACCCAAAAAGCAAGAGCAGGGATTGCTTTGCTCCTCAGGGGATGGGCACAGGGCAGGCAGAAGACGGCTCAGCTCCTCGCTGTGTGGTGCCAGGTGGAGGTGCAGGTGTGGAGGTGCTCAGTGCTCCCAGCACCTCCAGCATGAGGGAGGTTTGGAAAGCACACACAGAGCTGCTACTGAAATGTGTTTCCATAACCACCTAATTTTCTGTTGCCAAATGTGACCTGAATATGTTATCTTGAGCACCCTGCAGAGCAGGAACCCATGGCTTAACCAGAGATATTCCAGGCCTAGCACCAAAAAAGTCAATATTTTCCAGAGAGCTCAGCGTAGTTGCTAGCACGCCTGCAAACATTTACTTTTTAACATTATGCTTGAATACTGATATCATAATGCATAGCTGCTCATTAAAAAAATAATCTGCTTTCTAATTGAATTACTGGCTCTTTATCGTTGTTTGTGACTCAGTGTGCAGAAATGAAATATTCTAATTATTTCATGATAAGAAATAAGATGGGAACTTATGATTTCATCATGTGGACTGATTTGTGACAGGGTCTATGTTCAAATGATAAGATCTGATCAGATAAAGACAGCTTGTTTCACTCATATGAGTAGGAGTATTTTGAGAGCAAACATCAGACACTTTTTAGATCAATTTAATGTGCAACCTCTGAGCATTATTAGTATTTGAGCATTATTTGAGCATTATTTGCATTTGGTCAGCAGTGAAAAATCAACTCTATTTGACCACACACTGTAGGTTTGCAAATTAAAAATGAGGGTGTTTTTGCCAGGAAAAAATTAATTAATTTCAAAATGTTTGTAATTCCATAAGACAAAAGCACAACAGTTTAAGGCCACACTACTCCTCATAGCTATGCATCTAGGGCACTACCCTACTTTCTTATCAATCCAAACATAAGAATATTTTATAGCAGTTATGAGTTAAGGCTCTTTGATGTTTATGTGCTTCTTTGGTGAATTTTACTAGGAAGATCTTATATCTAATGCTATTTTAGCTATCTCTTGATATATCCAAGCCATCATAATATCTCAGCTCAGAAGGTCTGTGGTGCATTTCTTTAGGGACTTCATTAGTGGAAGATATCCTGACTCAGTACACGGGCTACTTTTGATGCATCATTCATATATACAATATTCAGCTCTACATCACAGACTTGTTGGGGGTGTATTTTGTGCAGAAAATTATTACAGCTATCCAAACAGTGTTTTAAAATTAAAAGGTTTTATTTGCATATGTATAACATTAACTAAAGACTTTCAAACAATAAAAACCTTGCTGTCAGCTCATGCCCACATGACCAATTACCATTTTCTCACCAGATAATTTGACCTGAAAATTACCCAGGATGCTCAGAGCAAACAGTCAGGGTGAGTACAGGAAGCCAAGAGTGCATAGGGGTGGGAGATGAAGCAGGGGATGTTTTGAAGGAAGGAAGAACTGCTCAGATTTGGGATAAGTGAGGAATGGATTTTGATGCTCAGAGCATGGTGCTCCTCTCCTGCACCCTTGCCTTTTGAAGGAACTGCAGCTGCTCAGAGTCAAAGCAGATAGAGTCCTTGTGTTAGCCTGCTCATCTCTGGGGAAATTGGTCATGTTTAGCCAGAAATTAAAATTTCAATGAGTAAATGATGATATGGGAATTCTACCTTTTCTGGAAGGTGGTATTTGGCCCTAGGACAAGCAGAGATTATCCGTTCTCTATGCTTCTTATTTATAACTTGAGGAGCTGACAGCTCTTCTAAAAACAGACTGAGGGTTTGTAGACAGTCTGAGGTTTAAAATTAGGCACTGGAACTAATAGGCTGTTATTGTCTCATAATTATATTTGACACGATGCTCTTAACTCTCTTGTGAGACATCACGGTGAGCTGAAGGGAGTCGGGATGCTGTGGCTTGGTGTGCAGCAGCAGAGCTCAGCCCCAGCATGGCCTGGGGTGCCCTGACTGCTGCTCTTCCCTCTGGGTGCTCCACTGAGGCTCAACAGGAGCAGCCCACTGGGGGAGGCTATTCCTGCAGCTGCCAACTGAAACCAAGGGATGCTGCTTGGATTGCTGCTTGGAGACCCGGCTGGAAGGTGCCATTCCTGATCTGCTGCTTCCTTGCACCAGGAGCAGAGGCGGCAATGTGTTGTTGGCTCATTTTAGCAGATCCTTACAGCACTTCCAGCAGTGGTTCAGGTGCCCTGGAATGAGCAGCGTGGCTCAGGAGCTGAGTCCTGCCAAGCAAAGGCTTGCTTTCCTCTGCCACCCTCCCGGTGGTGCAGCAAGCTCCGGAGACCTTTCCTTCATCTCTCCTCATGGCCTGGAGATCTGAGCAAGCACATTCTCACCACAGGAGTCAGGCTGGCAGCAGCCTCCTGTCAGCAGAAGGAAGAATAAAGGGCTCTAACTCAAGTCCCTTTAGTTACACAAGGCATTCAGGAGGTTCAGGTTTGAGGGTTTTTTGCCCAAGCTGCTGGAGCTGTGACCTTCAAGGTATCGCCTTGACAACTTGTGCTTTTTAATAAAGCACAGTCTGACGGAAGAGAGTTAATTTACATGGGTTTTCATTCTCTGAGCTCTGTCATCAGTGCACCAGACTCGCTTATTGAACTCCCCTGTCGATAGAGCAACCAACTGCAGCACATTCACATCCAGCAGCCCAAATGAAGCACCTGTTCTCAGTTGCTTGAGGATTAATTTCTCTTTTCCACTTAGTTTCCTTTCTTTCTCTGCTTTTGGCTTCTGCTTCTCCTGGCAGCAACACAAGTACTAGGAGCTCCAGTTGGGGATGCAGCCACCTCAAACGGCCCTTTTATTTGCTTTGTGCCTTTTCTTTATTTCCCTTGCTCTGCTCTTTCAGCTGCCTCTCTGTCATTAGAAGTCCAGTTCAAAACAATCTGTGCAACCTAATGTGAGCCAACATGATTTTTTTTTTATGGTAGAGTTGTATAAAGCCAATAAATGAAAAGGAAAAATAATCACATTTCAGGCAGGTCTCTTGGGTTCTGCCTTCAGAAGCAGCATTGAACGTGCAAAATGCTTGAGCATATGAGTACCCTAAAGAACCAAGAAGATCCCTCAAATCCATCCCTTCACCTGGGCCATGTGGTCCCACAGGTCCTTAGCCACTTCCCAGAGGAAGAGTGGAGGACTCACTGCAGCCTTTTGCAGTACCAAACACACAGGTTCTGGTCTGACCCAGAGCATTGTTTTGTTTTTCCAGCTGCTGTGCTGGAATAGAGTGAGGAATGAGATCTTTTAGAGTGTCTGGGGATGGATGTTATGGGTTAATTAATGCTTCAGCAGAGGTGATATATAAGGGAGAGTTATATGCATGTTTAAGGTGATTCATGCGGCCTCACTGGATTTCAGTCTAATGGGAAACTTATTTCCCTGTATTTATGGGTGATGTCCATCCATATCCCAGATATCTCCCCAGGGAGCCTTCTCTCCACGGCCATCCAGCTCCTCTGAAGAAATATGGACTCCTCAGTACCCATCTTGGCTGTAAATCTGCAATTAAGGGAATGGTCCATTTACTCCTCTGCCATGCCAAGATGCTGATTCCTGGCAGGTTCCTGCAGCCTCACCCAGGGCAAAAACACCCTTTCACAGGGGAGCTGCAGCTCCCAAGCCAACTTTGCAGCTCTTCTCTCCCACTTCTCAGAGCCACTGGACACATGGAAGGGACAGATCTGAGCCTGGCTTTTGGCTGGATGAGCTGCTCCCCGCTCCCAGCACAGCCAGTGCTGCCCTCCCTCATCCTCATTTTCCTTGTCCTTCCCTTGAGGTGTGATTCACTCCTGCCCTCAGGCAGAGCCATTTTCACACTGGACCTTCAGG
>NW_005054313.1:1176169-1236754 GCF_000277835.1 Geospiza fortis | reverse complement strand
GTGACACGACAATCTGTGTAAATTCCTTTTTCTCTCTTATTTTTTTTCCCTTTTCTTTTATTGTTTCTTGGCTTATGCTAAGCCTCAAGAAACTGCTGTCTAGTAACCCTCTGCCATCTGCTGTGCTGCTATCAAGGAGGAGCCATGCCCAGAGATGGTTTGTCATCCTTCTTTTTCCCTTTCCCCTCTGCCAGGGTTTTGCATGCTCACAGCTCCCTTTGGGCATATTCTACCTCCACTGATTGAAGGGCCACAAAGGTCTGGGCTGCTAAATTAATGTGCAGGCACAACAACATCAAACTAGAGTCAGAGCCCAGCACCATCCTATTTGTATTTATATCCTATAAATATATTTGTTGTGTAAAAATACAGGGATGTCTGCACGCAGTCATGTACAAGAGCGTGTAAACAACCTGAGCACAGGTTTGGGGGCACAGAGAGGCAGAAGGAAGGGAAAGGAGAAATGCAAACAGTTCCTGGAGCAGTGCCAGACTAGAGCCCTGAGTACAACATGGCTGGGTCATGATTAAAACACAGAATTCGCTCACACTGAGACAGGAGTGAAAAGCCACCAATTCAGAAGACTTCCTTGCCTGAAATAAGCTTTCAAAAACAGAATTACAGAGAAAACTCAATAATCTGAATGCCTCAACGAAACCACAAAGGGTTTTCATTGTGTTAAGCAGCACCTTCAACCCCCATTTTTCCCACTGGGCAAGTCCTGGGGATGCAACAACAGTCTGGAGGTGCCAGTGATGCCTTTGAAACAGGCTGGGGCTTGGTGCCTGTGGATGTGCCTGTGCCTTGTGGAGCACAATAGGTTCCTGACCTATTTGGATGCTAGACATGAATATATAAATATTAAATAACTGTTAAACTGCTACATCAATTCAATATCTTGACAAAAACCTTTGACTGAGGCCTTTTCAAACCAGAAAGATTTAGGCTGTTTTCCCTTTGGGGCAGTTTTATCTGAGTGCAGTGCCAAGTTTACCCCATTAGACATCTTTGCTGAGCTGAGCTCGTGTACATGTTGAACAAGGGAAAGTGCAAAGATTTCTCAAGGCAACAAAGACAGATCTTAGTCCCATCATGTCCCTGGTACTGCTCAGCCTGAGCTGCAGGAGGTGGCTGGGGCTGAGTGCAGCACTCCAGCATCACCCCACAGGCTACATCACCACCACATTCACTAGCACATTTTTCTGAATTGCTCAAAGATTTAAGGTCTCTGTTACAAGATTCTTGTGAACTGAATTTTATGGAATATATAGGTTTTCACAGGTGTCTCCTCTGTTCCAAATCCAAGAGCGCACCAGATCTTGGATCCAAACTGAGATACTGCTAACTATAATTAGAGCCAGCTTGTATCTGAAATACCCTTAATAAATCACCCAGGGTGGCAGAAGGGGGATCTCCCTTGTACAGCAGTTCAGAGGGATTGACTTGCCCAAGGTCACATAGGAAGCCAAAGCTAGAGCCAAGATTTCAATCCAGTTCTCCAGCAAATGCCTTAGCCTTTAAGTCTACCCTTCCCTCCTCAACATAGAGTGAGAAAAAATATTGCAGAAATCTCAAGTTCAAACTATTTGCTACTTGGAGAGCAGCCCATGTCCTGGCTCTTTTATCAGTTTATGTGGAAAGGCTCCAAGACATTACTTATATTGACTCAATATTAAATGGCAATAACCACCACAACAGATTTACAGTCTGGCAATGTCTTCCTGTCTGCTACGGTAGCAGTAATGATAATTTTTTTTTCCTCATTAAAAGATTTAGATTCTTACTCCCTCTAGCAACTTTTTGAATTTTCCTGTTCTTGGGAAGATTAAATCCTTATCCAGTGTTTTATCAGGGAAAGATCACACCTGGTGCTATTCCACTGCACGAGGCAGGTTCTGCCTGGGAGTGACTCTGTGTTTGAAGGCACCATTTGACTTTCATGCTGTCAGTGCCACAAGGCAGCAACCCATGGGCAGCTTGGGGATGCTCTGGGAGGACACATTTGGCAAACATCTGCTGTTTCCAGGGGAAGGTTCAGCTCCAATGCTGAAAGAAGTGCCTGACAGTCATGGTTAGAGGCAATGAGAGGCTCTGACACTGCTCTACTGGCTGAAAACCAGCAGGATGTGCAACCAGAAAAAATCTTAATTATGGGCCTGCAATGAAGCAATACATTTTATCTTTCTGCTACTTCAGAAGAAGATCCAAAATGGATAAAATTTTGATAATCTGGTTTCAGGCATTCATTCATTGCGCCAAGACAGGACTTTAAAGCTGTGATGAAACCTGCCTTAGCACTTGGGCTCAGGGCTGAGCCAGCCCTGCCCCATCCCAGCCTTCTGAGGCAGGGTTCTGAGCCCTGGAACTGCCATGGGGCAGAAGATGGACATTATTCCCATGGAAATCCTGCACCTCATGAAGCTTGGTTGTTTGGTACCAATTTCAGCAGGGCCAGACTTTCAAGCTACATTTGCTCCTTAATTTCTCCTGCCTTTGCTTGCCCCAGCACAGTGCACTGAAGCGATGAGCCCAGTTTAGTTGGTTCTGAACTGCAATTTGCTTTTGCCTATTGTTACCAAACCACACGAACTCTCATCCAGGCTGCTGCAGGCATCAAAAACAGCCTAAGGAGCTCTGGTTCTGCCTTTTGCCCTATGGAAAAGCAGCAAGAGGCAAGAAACAAGCAGCATAAGGCAGCACTTGTCTGTGCTGGCTCCACACATGCAGCGCCAGTGTGGGGTGTGAGGGACGTCTCTGTGCTGGAGGGAAGAGTGGGAAATGAGAGATAAATGATTTCTCTGACACCTCCCACATCCAGGCAGGCTCTGTGAGGCTGACCTGGCTCACCACTGCTGTTGCTCTCTCATTAGGAGCAATCAGCAGACAGTTTGTGTTCCAGGGGAGTGTGGTGGCCTCTGCTCTGCAGCACCAGGCTGCTCTCTCCCTGGGCTGCTCTTCTCCCACTCACCTCCCTTTAAATCTTCATATATGTTTATTTTTTTCCCTCACGCATCAAAGGGGCAAAGGGAGAGAAATGTCAACAATTAATCTCAAGGTTGGTGCTGAAGTTCTGCTTTTCCACGGAAAATGTCAGAATCTGTATCCAGCCCTTCAAGAGATGAAATAAGGCTAATGAGCTTCCAGTGCAGGAGGTGTGCTTCTGTGCTCGACCCTGGAGGGACAGGGAAACAGGCAGTAGAGGAAATATTAAAACTAAACACTCTCTTGCAGGGTGTCTTTGCTCTTTAACGACTCTTTGATAATGGGCTGTCTTGCTTCCCTGTGCTGAGCAAGCACAGCACTGGTTCAGGATGATGCTTAAGTTTATGTTTGACATTAAACTGTTTTTGCAGGAGTTCAAGTACAAGCAGAAGCACCATCCTGAATAACAACACACTGCAAGGGAGGGGAGGAGAAACAGGAGCACCTATGTTGCATGAATCACAATCTCTTTAAAGAGAATCTCTGTCCAGGCTTTTCCTTCTTTCTTGGCCTTGGTTACCCTGTTTGGTACCCAAAAGCCACCCATTAAATCTAATGAGTTTTGCAGGTGATGAACATCTGTGGGGTTTCTTGGGGAGGGGCTTTCCAAAGCAAGCAGGAGGGATGCTTGGGCTCAGGCAGTGATCCCAGCCTGGGGACACAGAGGACACACTCCCAGTGAGACCCTCCAGCCTCGTCATTACCACAGGACGTTGTTTTTGGTTTTTTCCTGCATAGTACCACAAGGCAACTTCCCCTGCTGTTGCATGCTGTATATGTATAAATGCTGTGCAAACTGGTAACTCTGAGGGACTTTGCTTTATTCTCACCAGGCTGTGAGAACAACCCCAAAATGCCCCTCCGTGGTGGCAGCAGTGAGGAGGGCATCACCACACTCCTGTGCCTGGGAAGTGAGTAAATATTTGTACAGTATTCAGAAGAAGTAAGGTAGGACTGAATTATTCATTCCAATTAGATACTTTGCAAATGTTTCCCTTTTCATCTCATCTTAATTCATTTCTGAATGAGTTTGAATTTCATTTGATGCATTTCTTATAATTGACCAGATGCTGTTTGGGCACAGAGTTTCCAAACAGCTCGGGCTGTCTCACAGGCAGCTCTGTCTGACTCTTTCTTTCCCCACCCCCCTGCTGTTCTTGATTATTATTCCAGCTATATGGCTGGCCATATGTATTCTTTCTGCTTCCTAATTACTCTGAAAATTTTCCAGGGGAAAACTGAACCAGCGTACTCCTGCTTGATTGAATTTTTTTGATAGAAGATCTGAGGATTATTCTGAATAGGAACAAAACAAATCCATTCACCCAAGGAGCTGTGAGGAATGAACTGCAAGGGGCCAAAACCAGACTGGGCTGCTTTACTGAGTAGAGAGACTCAGAGCCACTCCTCTCTCTCTCCTTGTCCTGTCCTCTCAATTTTCACATGTTCAGCCTTGTAAAGCCAGATCATCACCAAGCTCTGGAAGGTGGAGGATCCCTGGGTTTCCAGGCAGTTTTGGATTTGCAGGGAAGTTTGTGGGTGGTGCTGGTGAGGAATGTGCAGCCCCTGCCTCTTGGGTTTTTTGTGCTTGAAAAGGCTCCCGAGGTATTGGAAAGTCTCTTTTATCCCAGCCCCGTGACCCAAGAAGAAGTTGAGATTCATTGGTTCTGCTTTTCAATGTTTATTTTCTCTTACCTATTACATCCTTTCTCTGACCTGCTGTCTGTCTGTCTGACAGACCTGCTGTCTGTCTGTCTGTCTGGCAGGTTGGTTTGTGGCACACTGACCTCCCTTAGGGTGGTGTTAGCTTTTTATACTAAGAACTACATGTACTTTATTTACAATAATTTTTCAATACCTATCACCTATGTTAGACAGTCTGTCTCTACTAAACCGATGCAAAAGTGTCACCATCACAGCAGAAGATGGAGGAGGAGAAGAAGAAGAAGAAGAACAAGAACAAGAAGAACAAGAAGGACAGGACATGCCCAGATTCCTCCATCTTGCCTCTTGAACTCCCATTCTAAAACCCCAAAATTCTACTTTTTCACCCTGTGACAAATTCACTATCATCCTACTCAAACTCTTGTGGCTTGTAAATCATCACACAAAGTTAGGAATTTTTTCCATGGGCTAAAATCGAAGGCATGGGTGTTTTTGACTCTGTGCCAAGGTCTCTGAGCCCCCTGCCAGGGTCTGGAGTCCTCCAGGGCACTCAGAGCAATGTCCTGGTTCTGACACCCGTGAGCAGGCAGGGTCAGGCGAGGCGAGGCAGGGCTGGTGCCAGCTGCAGTGTCCTTGGAGCAGTTTCACCTCCTCCCTGAGGGCTGCAGCTCCGCTCCAGCAGCGCCAAATGGATCCCCCCGGGACCCTGCCCTGGGTGCTCCCAGCCTTGATGGGAGCTTGCTGTTAATCCACAGTGAGGGCAGCTTTTCTGCTTGATGTTAATGATGGCAGCGTTGCAGGCACTTGCTTGGGACTGGAGAACTTTTAGCTGCTGACTGTGTCTATTCTTAGTTTCCTCTTCCAGCAGTAGAAAATAATGATCCATCAGCTCCAGTGGAGCACTGCTGATTTACACCTGCTGAGCACCCAGCCTAAGGTGTTTCGTTTATCCCACCATTAAAAAAAATAAATCATAGAATCATTCAAGTTTAGATTATGATAATGTGTTTTTTCTGATGGAGCATCTGGGCAGCACATTTAGCAGCATTTCTCCTCTCCTGCACAGCACCAAATACTGGCATTATTTTGTACCATGTGATGATTTTTAAAAATGTATTCAGCTTTCGCCTTCTATTATCCTGGATCATTAGCCAGCATCCTGTTATGCAATGTGATCACTGAAGCTTGGTGCAGTACCTCACAATGTGATATCGTTTCTCAAACAGAGCATGCAGTGGGGAAGAAATTAATTTCTCAAAGCTGCGGCATCATTACTGACACAGGAAAATCAGATGGCTTCTCTGGTTGTTTTAAAGGGTTTAAATGCTCAAGCTGAACACTGAACTGGAGAACACTGGAGAGTTATTTAATAGATCCATTTCCAGGACAAGAGGGCTATTTTCTTTTAGGACGTGATTACATTAGTGAATGAAACTTTACTGTGCTCTCCAAGGTTTCCTTTTTGTGTGGAGCTGTCAGAGTAAACTCCAGTTTGTGGACATACCCCACAGACAAGGGAGATGAAGGCAAAGGGAAGAGCAGGCCTCCACCCACGGGATCTCTGATAGCCTCCTGCAAAACAATAATTTAATTAATGCCTCCAAGGCAGCTCCACTGTTCCTGGGCAGGGTGCAGGCTGGGGATCTGATTAGCCATGGGTTCATCAGACAAGTCAGTGTGCTGCATTCATGGCACAGGGTCCCAGAGCATCCCTCTGCACAGCACAAGGAAGAGGTGCAGCCCCCCAGCCTGCCTGTTCTGCAGGGCACAACACTGCAGTCCAAGACAGTCTTTATCCCAGGGGAGGATGAAAACAGTTGTGTCATTTTCTCCTGAACAAATGATAAACTGACCTTCCCCGGATAAGGCACTGGAAACAGAAGGAAATTGCCACACTTTTTTGTTCAAAATGCCTGGACCCCTTTTGTGCATCCACACTTTAGAAGTATGAATCACTCATGCAGAGGCATTCGTGCAGATAAAGTGCTGTGCAACACTTTGAAAAATTACCTCCGGAAATATGGTTCAAATGATGCAAATCCAAGGGATGTGATATGGTGTTGAGAACTCATTAAAGCTTGCACTTCAAGAACTTTCCTTAAAAATTGTTGGCTGCGCTGGAACCAGGAGCACAGCCTGAGCCTGGAAGCAAAATTTGTTTGTTTCTTCCTTGTGAATGGAGTAATCAAAGTTCATTCCAGATAATGCCTTTCACTTTTTCATCCCTAAATTGTTATGCACAAATAAATAAAGTAAATAAGATGTTTGCCCTTGCCCACCAGCCCAAAAGGTGTGAGAGGACATCAATGTTTCTGCTCAAGCTGTGACCTGCTGTGTGTGCCAGCAGCTGGTGGAATTGTCTCTCAGGGGTGCAGAGGACACCTCCCCATCTGCTTTGCATTTATTAGCCTTGACTTTAAATAACAGACACACAATTTGCAGCAGTGCAGCTGAAAATCTCATTTTTTAGCTAGGAGACACGTGAGGCAGGAATCCAGATCAGTGCCCTGATGCCATTACAGCCTCAAAACCTGAGCACAGAGCAAAGACACTGACCCAGCCCAGGGGAGGATCCCTCAACTGCAGCATACCAAACAGACACAAGGAGCACCCACAGAGGTAACCACAGCAAATCCCCAATTCTTCTTCATCTAGCCAGGTCCTGGTAGGATGTTTTCCTCAGCCATGCTGGGCTCCAGGTCACACACACAGCCAGCAGAGTGACCCAGCAGGCAGCACAGCCCTGCTGCTGCCCATGGCTCCAGCTCTGACCTCCTCCAGAGGCACAGGGCGGCTGCTCTACAACCACCCCACCCTCCAGCTCTGTTAGTCATTGAAATTTTCTCCAAGGGCCTTTACAATCTCGTTTTTCCCCCCCATTTGTTCCCTGCTCCTTCAGGGATGCAGCATTTGCGAGCACGTGCCTGCACTGGGCAGCCCTGCACACTCTGAGCACCAGCTTCTGCAATGAGCTCTGCCTTTCTAATGCACATATCAGGGATGCAAATTTTTGCAAATGAGAAATGTTCTCCAACATTATGTATACAGTTTATTTTTGTGGAGATCAGAGAATCTGGCAGCGTTACATAGCGATGACATTATTCCAACTCTGAAAATTCAAAAACTCATTGAAATACTGTCAGTTGTGTATTTAGTTTTTCTGCTGGCTGTTAGTGAGAGGAAGAGCACAGATTACAGGCACATTCCAAATGTTTGTCTTTTCCCTGCACTTTTTCAAAGGGAAGAAACGTGTATCAAAAGCAAGCAGGAGATTTCCCTTTTTTTCTTCTAATATTCAAGGCCAACCAGACCTTCAGCTGCTTTAAGAAGAATTTGCAATGAAAGCAGTGAAGCACAAATTGCAGATATACCAAAATTTTGCCTTTCTTCCTCTGTCTCCCTGCCAATATTGAGCAAACTTTACAAATGGTGCAGTTACCTGGTGTCTAAGCAAGATGACATTGCTACTTTATGCTCCTGGCTGCCCAAAGCTGGGCTTGATGGACACATAACTCAGTGCTAAAAGGAGAGCGGTACCACCTAGGTCTTTAACTCATTTTTCTATAAAATGGAACCCATTTCTATTATGCTGTATAAAACCCCTGCAGCAGAGAGCAGCAGGGAAGGCAGGTATTCATCCTGCAGCTTTACAACAGAAAAAACCAGCACAGGAAGTTTAAATTAGGTGCCCAAGGCTATACAGATGAGGAATGCCAAACTGTAGCTGGAAACCAGCAGCCCGTGGTCCCCTGCCTTCACTTTATGTTGATAAGAAGAGTTGAAAGAGGCATTGCTGCCCCAGGCCAGGAAGGCTGGCATTTCCTTGCCTGCAGCCCCTGTTAGAAATACTAATTTAAGTTTCAGTTTTTCAGTTTATGAAGAGAAATACTAAAGGGAATGTTTGCAAGTGGTTTCCTGAAGCAGGCATGCAAACCAACAAAGACTTTACATTGGTATATTTCATGTCTGCATGAAGGACCCGGGGAGTGGCCTAATGAAGGATGATAATTCATTTCCATTCCTTTAACTTATTTTTGCCTGTTTACCCATAAATCTGTTCTTTGTTTAACATAAAAAATAGAAACACTTAGGATGACAACCTCAGACATGAGAGATTGATGAGCTGATGGGGAGGAGGCTGAACATTTACCCCTTCATTCCCAGGGAGTAGCTCACAGAGGAACTTGCATCTTTTCTGCTTCTAATTAAAAGGGTTTGCAGATTGTTAATGATTTTGGAGTGCAATTTTGTGTCTTGTTTGTGTGCACATCAAACCTATGAGCGCCCTGTGGTAGCTCAGTCGGGATTTGCAGCAGCTGGGAGGATTTTGAAAGGAACAAAGGTTTTGGCTTAGAGGTGAGATGCACAAGTATGAGGACACATCATTGCCATAACACTGTGGAGGTTTTTCATATTTACCCTGCTGGTAAACCTCCAATAGTTCATTTTACATGGGAGCATCCAGACTTCCTCTGCAGCTCTTGTGCTGTGTGTGGTGGGTATTTAACACAGCAGAGAAAGGAATGATGAAACCTGGCTTGGAAGCATGTGGGGAGTTTCAGGGAATTTCTCCCTCAGTGAGTGGCCTTTACTCATCTCTGCTGTCTCTGTGAAGGAAAGCAGCCTCTGGAGGAAGGACAGTCCCTTTGCCACTAAAACCACCTTGGCTCATGAGAAGTTTGCAGAACCCAGTTCAGAATCAGGCAGATGTTAACAGACGAAATCCTACTGATGTCATCAGTAAAAATTCCATTGATTTCAGGGGTCTAAGGCTTCTTGTCTAGGGCTGGAGTTCAATAAAAACCAGTGAAAATATATCCTTTTTTGATGCTGTGTTACACTTTGTTTATAAGCAGACTAAACAAGTGAAACGCTTGTCAAGTCCCTGAAATTAATGACAAAATTCCTGTGACATGAAGTGATATGGACTTGTGCATCATTCACAACCAATGTTACCTTTTTTCTCCTTAAAGACTTCCTTCTCTTCCTATGAGACTTGTAAACAATGTTGGTCTAGGAAAGAGTGAAAGGAATTTGCTCAGAGCCTTTTCTGTGCTAAAATTCACAGACAGTCAAAGAAATAACCTCTGCCAGCAGGATGCACTAGAACAGCTTTGAAAACCGGGGCCTGTGTATCCCATCTCCTGAGTTCATGAGCTTATTAAGCTTTTAAAACCAATTCTGTAATTCCCTTTAATTCCAATAACCTTTGCATGGACTGTTGACACTTCTATTGAAACTGCCAGATGCAGTTAACAGGAGTTGCCACTCAGTTTTACATGTGCAGGTGCTGCTGTTGTGAGAGGCTTTGTGCAATTAATTCAGCTGTCACAGGGACTTTGGAAGCCTGTGGTGGATCAGATTCTATCTGTCTCTTTTAGGGCTGATCAAGAATCCTGCCCAACCCAAGGTAATCCCTAGATGGACCATTTAGCCATTAAATCCACCCTGCTTCCAAGCACAGGGGCTGCTCCTTTCTTCCCCAGCACTGGCCAGAGCAGCCAGGTTGAGGGAGGGACAGCAGCTGCTCCAAGGGCTGGAGGAATTTCCTTTCCTAGTCAGTGGCTGTGATAAAACTGACCAAGGGCAGAAGTATTCAGCCTGCCTGGGGGTTATACAAAGTTTACAACACATAATTGCTGAGCTCTGGATTCATGTCACCCAACATGAAACCTCTGCAGATCCCACTCGGAAGAGAGACAACCAGGTAGGCAAAAATGCCACTGGGTACATTACATGGCCAGTCAGGCTACAAAATCTCAGCATGTACCCTGTGCCAAGAGCCCAAAACCTCTCTGCAGTAAATCTTCAGGGCCCATTTGACTCACCTGTAGTTTCTGCTGCTTTGTTTCAGAGGCAGATTGTGAGCCCAGACCTGTTTAACTCTTCCAAACCCCCTGGTCTCAACTGCCTGCATCCAAGCAATGTCCTGCCCCGTGGCAGTTTCAAGTGGAGATCATTGCCCAAATGCTTTTGCACCCTGATAAATTCCCAGACTGGTACATGAGGGTATCCAGTATCAACAAGCACTGAGGATCAGCCCAGCACTTCCCACCATGGACAGCACCGGATAAAAGCCAAGTTATTATTATCAGCACTGTCTCTGGAGCTAAGCCTTGCTCCACTTTCTAAAGCCTTGGATAATTAGGTGGGAAGATAAAAATGTGTAATGGGAAAGAGAGACTGTGGGTCTTAAGCAAACACCTAGCAGGAACAGGAAAGGTGGCTCCAGAACTCTGTCAGTGACTTTGAATTACTCTCTGCTGCTCAGTGTGGGGGTGACTGATCCTCTCCATGGCTTCCCTTAGGATCATCTGCTCCTTGCAGCCCATCAGAGGTCAAGTTTGCACTGAGAGCCCTGGGTGTGATGGCACTGGCTGTCACCAGGGCTGAAAGCATGGAGGGCTGACCACCTTAAACCCCCAGCTTTTATTAATCTCCTGTCGTTAATTGCAAGGGAATTTCTTCTGCTGTAATACACTTATCCAATACCATTGACTCTCCAGACATGGACTGCTTCAGAACAAAGAAGACTCAGGGGTCTCATGGCCATCATGAGAACTTCTAAAGTGAATTAATATGTTAACCCTTCACAGCCCATCATTTAAATATGTGTCACTTGGAATTTTGCACTGAGGGCAGGGCTGTTTTAGCTCTGCAGTGCAACATGAATGAGAAAAGCCATCTCGAGGAACAGTCATTGTGAGTGGGACAGCTCTGTAAGATTATGGGCTCCCTATGTATTTGAGGAATTAGGGAGTATTCTTACTTTGTCTTAACAAGCCATGCCCAGACCTGGGCTCCAGGTTTGTTTTCAGCACCAGCCTACTCTGTGACCTTGGGTTAAACACTTTCCTGTGCCTCCACTTCTTCCAATTGAGGGTGATGGTGGGGGTGATACAGATCTCCCTCATCGAGTCCCCCATAAATGTCAAATATCTTTACATTATTTTCTGAAACCAACCTCCCCCTGGATTCTGACCTGGCTGTGACCCAGTTCTCAGTGGTCCCACACCAGGTGAGGATCCAGTCCTGCCTCCAGCAGGCAGATCCCCCCTCAGGGTGATGCTGAGCAGAGCTGACAAGAGGTTGGGCAATGCTGCCCCTGTGCTGCAGCCAGGGGTGGTTTGTGAATCTCTCCTCTTCTTAATAATTGTAGAATATTGTGAAACAATGTGAGATTTCTCACCTAATGTCTGTAGCTCATTGCAGTGTGTTTAGACAGGTGGTTGATAGAGGAGGGATGAGTCCTCCTACCCTGCAACCTGAGATTCACCAGCATAACTTAAACAATTACTTATTCCTCAGTGAAACATTGGAAAACCATGAGCAATGAAACCCTGGAATAACATTTAGTCAGGCACAGCATGAGTAAGGCAGCAAAGCAGCAGAATCAGCATATTTTCCTTTGTTTCTCTTACAAACTCTCATGTCAACAGTCTCAGCAGTTGTTCTTTGGAGGGCATTTATACTGTTGCACATGGCATTACACCGTTATTTATTCTTTCCTGGCATTGTGAGAGGAAAGCAGAACAGCAGACAAAGGCTTCTGGAATTAACACATCCAAGAGAGCAATTCAGGGAGTGAATATTAAAGCAGGTGAGCTGTGCAACACATCATCTGCCTGAAGCTGTGGATTTTTGTGTCGAAGTAACAGTGCTGCTGCCTGCATGGAGCTCATCCACTGGCAATAACCTGGTGCTGGTGGCAGGTTAATGTGGGGATTGTCTCCCTGTCTATCTACACTGTGAAATTAGGAACAGACTCAAGACCAGCTTTATGAACACTGATCACTGGCTGTGTTGGCACAGGCATACCCCACAGAGCCATGGTGAAAGCTTTCAGCTTGCACTCCCATCACTTATCCTGTCAGGTATGGCATCCACCTTCATCATTAATTATGTTTGTTTACACGTTTGGCCTCCAGCACTGGCTTTCACATGAGCACAGCAAAATTTGGAGGCTCCTCCTCTAGAAATCTTTGTTTTCCACACCCACACAATACAGACCATGCTGGTTTTGTGAGCTCCCATCTGGCCCAGTACTGCCCAGCTTGTCCCTCTTTGGCTGACAAATTAGGCAATTTCTTTCCTTCTCCCAGCAAAGCTTCAGTGGCTGCCACCACACAGCCAAGCACTGCTACTCCTGGTCACAAAAGCATGAGCTGCACCTCCCTGGAGCCCATCTCCCACACCAGTGCTGTGAGATGTTGGGAATCACAGTCCCCAGCTCCCTTCACTCTGGATCTGTGATTTTGTACAAGTCACTTGTCTTCCCTCATGCTCTCTTCCCTCCCAAGGGAGATCCAGTCTCTCCTCACAAAGCTGAAGTGCGTTACCCTCAATTATTTTGCACTACTCATTATCACTCTGTGATCTCTTTGGACACAGGTGCAGAGCCAAGCCCAAGGCCAGAACACTGCCAGTATGTCAGTCCCAAATCAGTGTCCCTGGCACCCAACCTGACAGGAGACATGCATGACCTACAGCAATGACAACATCCACATGAGTGGGCTGCCAGTTTAAAGAAAAACTTGCAAATCTTTACAGGTTTCCAACACCCTGCTGACCTCAAAGTGCTCCTCTTCTCCTCAGACCTGTGACTAACAGAGATTTACCCACAAAGTGCCATTCTCCAGGTGAAATAAGATCCGGATGAGAAGCAGTTGGCTCCAAATCAACTGAGAGAAGAGCAACAGCCGTTGGTGAGCAGCTGGGACCATGGCAAAATAATGGAAAAAGCCCAGTTACCTCACCCTGTGCTCACAGCATCTCTGCTGTTCCAGAAGATGGATGGTCCTGGGGTCACAGGAGCGTCATCTGCTGTGGTAGCAGCCATTGCCAAAAACAAGTGCTGATTGCTGAGTGAATTTCCACAGGCTCCCTTTGTGCCAACTCCCTGAAAACAAACCACCTCACACACCTATGGATGGGAGTGCTCTCTCAATCTCAGATTTATTGGCCAGGCAAAGCACATGAACTGACCATGCAAAATACAAAATGGGGCTGCTGTGACCAGGACAGCATGAGCAGACCAAGGGGCTGTGTATAAAACTTACAATAACCAAAGTAGGAGGTTTTAAGTGCAAAGAGAAGCAAAAGGTAAATTCAGCAAATGACTGTCAACTAAGTTTCCTAAGGATGACTTTAATCATCCCAGAAAGCTAAGGTAACATCAGAAAAATCTATGAGCACATGAAGACAAATATCAGAGCTTCTGCTCCCTTTTAGTGCCCTATTGCTGGGTTTAGGACAGTAAAGACATTCAGAAAGTGCAGCTGATCCACTGTGTAACATCACACCTGCTGACTTGTACCAGCAAAGAGAGCATATTCTGTCCTCTTCTGTTCTGCTCAGCTCACATTTCCTGGCACAGGTAATTCATATCCTGACTCTGTGCCCTACAGCAGCAGCATGAGCAGCAGAAGTGGAAGATTTTATTTATTTATTTAATTTTTTACTTATTTATTTATATGAAAATTTTCTTTCCTGCTTCATGGAATCAAAAGGCTGGAAAGAACCTCAGCAGCTCAGCAATTTACTCTCTCTGGTCCTTTCCCCCACAGAAGCTCAGCCATGGCTGTGGCATTTTTGATAAATATTTATCCAGCCTCTGCTTGGAGGCCTCCAGCTGTGGAATCCCTGCAGCCTCCCCAGGAAACCCTCATCCTTGCCATTAGAAGGTTTTACTCTTACTCAGTCTGAATCTTCCTTGCTGAAGTTTAAGCCATTACTTTATCTAGAGTGAAGAAAAGATTATTTTCTTCCTCTTCACAGCAAACTTTAGAAGTCTCTCACGTTAAGAAGAAGATCAGGGAGGCAAGGCCAAGGCAGAAGCAAAGGTTGAAGCAAAGGCTGGAGCTGTTTCTGCCCCTTTTGGCAGTTCTGCTCACTGAAGGGAATTAAGTGTGAAGAGGTTCTTTCTCCCAGTGCAAGAGGCATGTTGCTGACATGCAAGTAAGGCTTTGTGCCATCTGAGCAGATGCATACATGTGTATGTAGGCAAGGAAAGACCATGTCTGGGCATCAGGCATGAAAAAGGAATTGAAATTTAGACAGAAACAATCAGGCTATTTCTAGTGTCATATTTTTGCCAGAGATGAGCAGAAATTTATGTGGGTACAGCATCTTATCAAACCATGATGTTTTATTCTTTTCCCTTTCTCCGTCATTCATCTCTTTGAGGTCAGAATTCTGTAAAGTGCTGCCAGCACCCAAACACCAGAGCTGGAGGTGCAGCACTGAGTGGCACCAATATTCCCAAGAAAGATTCCCAAAAGATGCCCATCTCCAGGACTACCAGGCAGTGACAAATCACCCAAAACCCAAATCACAGCTGGCAAGAGCCCCTTTCAGAGTACCAAAGTGCTCTGGCTGCCCTCCTCAGGAGCATGGCAGCATCTCTGACTATATTCAGGTCTGTCCAGCCTTCCCTGCTCCCAGGAGCAAAGCCCAGCCTGGTTCCAAGAGCTGTGTGGAGGTACACAGGAACCAAAGAGGCAGCAGGTGGTTCCAGCTGAGTCCATCACATCTTTCCCCAAAATAATCTGCTGGATAGCTGTGAGGAGGAGAATCTCATCTGGCTGCAAATCAACATAAACAGGGGAGATGGGATGTGGAGTCAGGCAGAGAGGCTGTCGTGGATTATTTATGGCTCCCAGTGAATGGACAACTTTCCTAAGTTAATAACCCTGCAGCCAGAGCTTTTTTTGCTACTTCAAGAGCAGCAAAGCACATCTGGTCTTGCTTCCCAGGCTGGTAAGTACTGAATTGCCGGGGAGATAGTGTCCTTGATGCTAAGAGGACTTTTTATCTCATTTTGGAGTATATACCAATACAATCAAGAGCCAACAATGGGGAAAGAGAGTTTGTCTCTGCCAGACCCTGGCATGTTATGAGGCTTATAGGATGCTTTTCTCTGCAGGGCTTTGCAAGAAGGGAATTTCTGTCTGTCTTAGTCTGAGAGCTGCAGGTGTGTGCCAGACCACAACTACAGGGAGCAGTTCTGACTGAAGTGTTTTTACCTGATGTCCCACACAACAGCTTTTCCTTTTGTCATCCCATATTCCTGAGGTGGTCACCCCCCTTTAGTGTTTTCCATGCAAAGTCTCTTCACAGAGTGGATCTTTAGCCTGAATGACCCCTGAAAATAATTCTTATTCCTAATTGCAGGAGGAGATAAAGGAGATTTTGAGTTTTAAAATCTCTCCCAAGGGCCACAGCCAAAGCACTGAGGCTTCCCAGAGTTTGGTTTGTGGGTTGGATGCAGCACCCAGCAATTATCTGCTGTGTTGAAGAAGCTGTTCCTATCACATAACATTTCTGTGCATTAAGCTGATCTATGTTGACATAAGTGGGATATTGGGGAGTGTGTACTGAGACTCCTGATACTTTGCACAAAGCAGACATGGATAATTGAAAAAGATGTTCCCTTCCACAAAGCACTGCAGGCCACCTCATCATCGCTCTCTTTGTGTTCCTCTGCATGGCTAAATGGAAAGTGAGAGCACTGCTTGCCTCCTGCTGCTCTTCCCACTGTCTCTCTTTCATGCCACTGGCAGCAAAGCTCACTGGTGATGGCAGGTCAAGTGGGACATGTGCATTTTGCCTCTGCCATCAAACCATGCCAATGGCTGAGACCTGGGTGGCCAAACAGGGCAAACCTGTCCTCTGATGAAACCTGAGTGAAGACCACCAGGAACCACATCTTGTTCCTCAAGGCAGCTTTGCTTTCCTCCTGGCCTCTAAATGTTTCTGCATCTTCATTTAGATTAAACAGTTCTCATTGCACACCAGGCCAGGTAAGGAAACAAAAATCCCAAAAATCATGGCCAGAAGTCAGGGATGCAGGACAAGAGCTGGGACTCCCACGGGATGGACTCCAGCCCACTGGACCATCATGCACAGCCATCCTCTGCTCAGTGACCAGAGTAAAAGAAAGGGAGAGGAAAGCAGAAACACAGAGTCCAGCAGCAGGCTGCTCCCCCCAGGCACAGGGAGAGCCAGGGGAGCAGCTGTGCTGCTTGCACCAGGCTTTCCCAGGGATGCTGTGAAGCTGGTACCATTTAAGGGCCATAATCTACAACATCAGCCCAGCCTTGGCTCTGCCTGGCCCCTGTGGATCCCAGCCCAGGCTCAGGGGAGCTGCAGCTCTCTTCCAAGACAGTTCTGTGCTGCATATTTTGACTGGAAGGTATGATTAACTCTGAATGTCAAAATGCACTTAGGGGTTGAGGAATAAACTCAGGGGAGATGAATGTAGTGAGACATGCTATTATTTAAAAATACCCAGAATGATTTATGCACCTTCTGCAGCCCTCATGCACCCCCTCACTAATGCTTATGCATTTATGGACTTCAGTTTTTTCAGCTGGCTGTGAGGTGTTTCTGCCTTGAGGAGCAGGAAAAAAGGTTCCTGACATTGAACTGAAGCTCATAACCCACTATAAACCCAGCACTGCATGTTCCTGGCCTTCTTCCACACCTCAGGAACTCGGAAGCACCCAGCAAAATGATCAGGCCACAGGTTTACAACAGTCAGGAGGAAATATTTTTCCCCCACCACGCATATTGAATGTCTCTCTGCCATGGAACTATGGAGACTAAAAGATAAATAAATTCATGAACAGATTAGAGAAATGTATAGAAGACAGGACCATGTAATGCCTATTAAATGAGATGATCAAGATGAAATCACTGCTTAGAAAATCACCAAATTCTGGTTGGAAGAGGCAGAGGAGCTGGGTGCCTGGGGAAATGCTGCTCTGCAGGTTCCCCAGCTCACACTCTTGTTTAAGCACCTTGTTAGAGGCATGAGCTGGAGATGGAAGGATGACTGCTCTGATTCAGAATGGGCACTATTGAAGTTCCTCCCCCAGCCTTGTCACCTCCCCACAGGCACCATCCAGCCCTGGCTGTGACACAGCCCAAACCTGGGGCAGGAACTGCAGTGGAGTCACCTGGCATCAGAGCCAGGGTGTGCATCACTACAGCAAGAGTCTCTTCAGCAGCACTGAGCCTTAACTCTGTGAGGAAAATAAATTCTAGTATTCATTTTGGGGGGTTATAAAACCAGTTCGTTCTGCAGATATAAACATTATAAGATAAAGTGTAAAATAAATCATTATAAATGGGAACAGGGCAGGAGAAGAAAAGAAGTAAGGAGAAAGGAAAGGAGAGGTAATGAATCTGGAAGGACAGATAAGGAGCTGAAAGATGAAAGAGGAAAATAAAATCAGAAAACAGACCTGCAGTGAAAGGAGAGTGTCACAGAAATAGACGTGTGAGGGGCAAGTTCATTTGGTGACTAAAGTCAGTGAGATTTAATGTTACCTGAAGATTTACAGCTTAAACTTTCAGGAAAGTAAACTTCTGAGTGGTTACAATGTCATCTAACCTTCCAGAAACATCACCAAGTGGTTAATGTACACAGACACACATAATAGGTAATTTTATTGAAGTATACATACACATACTATTTTAATATGTACACACTCATGTTATTTTTTAGGACTTTTTTTTTTCCAGAAGGAAGAAGTAAGCTTTTTTTGTGAAAAGTATCAATGTTTGCTGCTGTCAGAGAGTGAAAGCTACAAGCATTTCATCTGCTGTTATTTCCCAGCCACGCCGGAGGTATATCACCAACAAAATGTTACCCAACAAAGCCTGGGAATGTGACAACTGAGTGAAAGCTCTGCAAAAACAGACTGAGCCATTTGTAAATTAATCTGAAATGAGACAAGTATGTCAAACATACCCATCCAAAAGCACAACACATTGTAAAATTCAATGCTGTGTCACCGGTGATGGCAGCTTCTTGAGAGGCACAGCCATGGGGGGAATGTTCCAAAGCTCCAGTTCCCTGCACACAGCTCCTGCCAGCACCTGGGCTGGAGCTTGGGGCACACAGAGTAAATTCTTGTGCTCACACACTCTGTAAGAGCATAAGCCATTGCTTTATAGCAGCAAGGCTTTCTCTGACCTTTAGAAATTGCACATCAGAAAATGGCACCTCATTATGCAGCTGCAAGAAGTTGGAGTAAATGGGCTTTTTCCACTGTAAAAAAAAGAGAACAAAAATAAAACCCACAAAACAAACAAACAAATCCAAACCTGTCCTACAGCCAAGATGCATTTGGGTCGTTTCCTCAGTACAAATCCTTCTCTGTGGAGTAATAGAGCTCAGTGAATAAAACCTGCCCCTCCTTCCTAATTCACTCCAAAGTGGAGATGATTAAAATGAACCATTTATCTTGGTCCCCTCTGCACAGGGCTGCCTGCTCCGAGCTGCGAGGAGAAGCTGTAGTATTGCTTAGCAAGGAAATTCCAACAAGGACATGGCACAGTTTCTTAGGACCAAATCCAATTAAAACATTTCCATTTTCATCTCCTGACCACCCAAAGTAAAGCAGAGAGCATCTAGCTCCGGAGCACTTCAAAGCACTGTTTAATTTTATGAATATTTTAAATGTAACACAAGAGAGACAGATCCTCTGCTGCTTTCAATTAGCACAGCTTCACGAAGTCAGAGTGATGCACACCAGTGAGGAGACTGGCCCCAAATGGGGTTTAGGAAAAAAAAATCCACTGAAAAGCACAATAGTGCAGTACTAAAATTCAGCTTTTGCAGAACATTTAAATATTTCTAGTGTTGCTCCTCTGAGTGGTGCTCTATATAGTGCTGAAATTTACAGATATCTGATTTTAGCCATCATCCCTACCTGGCAGGGCTAACCTTGCTTGTAGCTAGTGAGGGTGAAGCCTAAATCTCTCCTGAGTCCTGCAGAGCTGAGCATCACTGTGTCCTGCCTCAGAACCCCTGGCTGTAGGGGAAGGTGCATTCCCACTGACACGAGAATAACCACTTAGGAAAGTCTTGATTCTCCAGGCTTTAGCAGGAAAAAGAATTCAAATACCACTTGAAACGAGGTACAGAGCGCTGGGTGTTGGAAGGCAGCCTCGTCTGCAGCATGTCATGTACTGCTCTGGGGCTCTGCACAGTTTCTGGTACAGCAGCTCTTGGAATTGTCTCATTCAGGGAAAAAACCACATCCAGAAAAGAGCCTTCTGCTGCAGAGTCCAGTTCAGAACACCCTGAGTCTGAAAGGGCCAAGGAGATTATGAATAAAATACTCATGTTTCCTTTTATGTGGAACAGGGCAGAATTTCAGGCTCTCAACAGGAGAAGCTACAATTTACAGGAAAATGTTCCTGGTGGAGTTTGAGACTTGCGTTCCCACAAGAGACCTATTTTAGATGGTTACACCCCCCACAGACAGAGTCCAATTATCTGGGGTTTTTCAAGCCATTTCTGTAGAACCCTGATAAATTTTTATAGAATCCTGAGAATTCCCACTCTGGTGGATCCTCCGAGGTTTTGTCGTTAAGGCAATTCCTGGAAGAGCTCTCTGTGTTAGAGGGAGGAAGAAATAAAGTACGAGTTGCATCCCCAAAGAGCCAAGATACGCACAGAGCGTATTCACAGGGGCTACAACAAGCAACCCAAAATTGTAAAAGCTGATGGCACATCCCTAAGTTGCTCTTTAGAGAACTTTGCAAAGTCTTGTGCTTGTATCAGTGATAATGAAAGCGATTAGCACAGTACGATTAAACTCCCCCTAGGACATTTTTTTTTTATTTTAAATTAAAGGTTGGAAGTTAGATTTATCCTCTTCTATAATGACTTTTGGATTATACTGTCTGAACTGCACAGTTTTAACTCGTATAAAAATATTAACCCATGAGAGAACTCACAGAGGTTGAAGGTGTTATCAAGTCACGGAATTCCATCTAAAAACTTCCCTTCACCACCTTTTTTTTCCCCTTTATAGGTCTTTAAAGTAATTCATAAATCCTCATTTTATATGTTTCTTAAACTCAAGGTATTCAAAGCAGTATCAAGTGCAACTGGTCCCTGCAAGTTTCAGCTCCCCAGCCGCAGAAAAATGCCGTGGAGTTAATCTGAGGAGGGAAAGAAGAGAACCTTGTATTTTAAACAAACAAAAAAGAGAACACATAAAACCAAAACCCACACACAACCACCTCAACCCTGAGTAACAGCTTTCTCAAGGTGAAAATTAAAATCATTCCCCTGGCACTGGTCACTTCCCTGCATGGGAAAGTGTGACCGTGTTCACAGGGGTCCAAGGATGAGGGAAGAGACGAGGATCTGACTCCATGTTTCAGAAGGCTTGATTTATTATTTTATGATATCTATTATATTAAAACTATGCTAAAAGAATAGAAGAAAGGATTTCATCAGAAGGCTAGCTGAGAATAGAGAAAGAAGGAATGAATAACAAGGGCTTGTGCCTCGGACAGAGTCCAAGCCAGCTGACTGTGATTGGCCATTAATTAGCAACAACCACATGAGACCAATCACAGATGCACCTGTTGCATTCCACAGCAGCAGATAATCATTGTTTACATTTTGTTCCTGAGGTCTCTCGGCTTCTCAGGAAGAAAAATCCTAAGGTAAGGATTTTTCATAGAAGATGTCTGTGACAGGAAGGAGCTGGAGCTGGGCAGGGATTCTGAGGTCCCCATGATGCTCTGTGGAAGGGGCTCCTGGGTCAGGCTTGGCAGCTCCCAGCCCTCCTCCTGCCAGCCTGAACCTCTCACAGCTCAGAGCTCCAGGACAAATCCTGCTCCAGCATCAGGCTGACAACGCCTGAAAGTCTGCAGGAGCCCCACAGGGCACTTTGCTGCCACAGAGAAGGGTTTTGCACCCCCACAGCCTTGCTGCCTGCTCAACGAGCTGCTCGACAGCAAGAGCTGCATGTGTGGATGCTGTGGGGCTTCACCACATCCATCTTTCCAACAGTTCCACATGTCACTGACAGAGGAGCCTATTTAGTTTCAAGGCCTTTGAAGAATTAGCGTGTGCCAGACCCACAGTGCTAAACAGACTCTCTGAAAGTTAATGGGTGACAAACTGCATACATTAAGGGCTCGGAAAATTGATCGGATGTCAGGTGAAGGAAATTTTTCCACAGATCCTCTCTTTGGGCAAACAGCTTGAAGAAAGGACTCAGACATCTCCCATTTTTTGTGTGGGGGATCTCCTCAATCTCCTTTTAAGCTGAGCTCCCCTGCAGCAGTGTCCCAAGGACTCCTGCTGCCATCAGGCCAAAAGCAGAGCCCCAGAATGAGGCTGCAGAGCCCAACAACTCCATCCCACAGATACACACCCAGTAAGTCCATGCTTCTTCCCATCCCAGCCCAATTTTCTATGTATTGCAAGAAAAATATATTTGCTTGCTGGTTTTATACCCTGATCTGAACATTTTTAATGTTCAGATATTTTTAAATTTTAATTTTTCATTTTTTTTCAGATAATTTTTAATGTTCAGATCAATGTCCAATTTCTGACAAATTTCAGGATCAAGTGGACTCCTAAACATAAAATAAAACAAAATTCCACTGGCCACTGCTTCTCCCCTATATTTAATATTAAGATCTAATCTACTTACCTGCCCATTGAATTCTAAAATACAGAGATAAGGTCCAATATTTGCTACTCAAGACAGTGAGAAATCTGTGTCTCTTGCTGAATAAATTCTGTCTCTGAGTCTGAAAATAAGTGATTTACTCTTTAAATATTTGTGTAACATTTTGCTAGTATCAAAACAGTCTTTACACATCACACTTTCATAATACTTTTTTTGAGAGTTCAGGTTTTCTTTACTGTTAGTCATCAAATCTGCCATTTTCTATTCTCTTGACTTCCACTGTGCAATGCCTCTCCTAGGAGGCAATTATAGATGCTTTTTTAGTGTTCTTAAATGTTATCATATACCTCTGAAAAACAGTTGTCAGATCTCTTACAAAAATCTAAGGGATTGTTGTTTTGCTTGGAGTGCCTTTGCTTACAATAAATCAGATAAACAAGACTAACTAAGTGCAGCTTAGCTCTTCCCACTGTGACTTGAGACTTTCCTGAACTACACGTGCTGCACTTTTCAAGCTGTGCCAGCTATTTTTACCCATTAACTGAAAATGAATCAGGAGAGAAGCACTCCATAATATTCCTTTTTTTTTTTCCCCTCAAATCAGCATGAGGGATGAGCCGGGTGCCTGGCAGTTGTCTCAGCACATACCTCTTCCCTTGTTAGACCAACAAAAGGGATCGACAGCCCAAAGCAGGGAGTGAGGAGAGTTTGGGTGCTTGAATTCCAAGTGCTGCTCTCAAAGCTGCCCTCAATGAACACACCAAGCTCCTTTGTGCCCTGTGTTTTGCCCCTGCTTTAGTTGCAGGCTGCTGGAATCCTGGCAGGAGGCTCAGAGCCCTCCTCCTGGGCAGTGTCCCTGTGTCCCCCCAGCTCTGTGCCATGGAAGTGAACCTCAGCAATCCCAAGGAGTGCACCACAGTTACTGAAAATTCACACCAGAGACCTCTGTGTCACCCAAAAAGGGTGCTGGGAGAGGGGGGTTTGATCCCCTCAGGCACACAGGGACTTGTCCCCTGGTCTTTGCCATCCCCAGCTGAGGTTCAGATCACAGCAGTCAGCAAAACCCAGAGGACACCTCTGCCTCCTCCCTCAGCACCAGCCAGGTCCATCCTCCAGCATCTTGGAGGGTGGGGAAGGAAAACCCAAACAGAGCAAGATAAGCACCCTAGATTAGCATCGTAAGGCACCAGCAAGCAAAGAGGGTGCAGAAACATCTTTCTCCAGCATTTCCTATTGGATCACCCAGGCAAGTCTCTGGCAAGCAACCCTCAAGGGAATCCCTCCTCATCCATCTTCATTCAGGGATAACAGGAGCTTCACAGAGCACTGAGGATCCCAGCTTGTTGACAGCAGCCTTATTAACCCAGCAATTAAATTTGACCAGCCCTTAACCAAGAAACCACTTGCACACAATGCTTGGGGTATTTAACATTGCCTGATCACTGCATAGCTCAATTAACTTGTACCACTCATTTCCTGAGTTTATAAAAACAATAAATAAATCAATATGCAGCTATCACTCCTCATCTGAGAAAATGAGCAGCATCATGCCTGTATGTAGTGTCCTGAGACGGAAAAGAGCAGAGGAACAGATCATAGAGAAGGAGCCATAAACATAACATTGTTACCATCAGAACAGAGAAAAGAGAGTGGAAATAAAGTAGAAATACTTATCAGCAAGATTCTCATCACTTGAAAGGAACCTGGATTCCATCCTGCCCCTTTCAGAGCATGGAGCTCAGACAGAGGATACACAAATCCTTCTCCAGAGAAGCTTTGCCTTTTCACATACATAACAACGTGCATTTGTAAGGAGACAGATGTACAAAACTTAGAGCTACTGCTTTCCAAACAAGCCACTCTCATTGAAATTCCTGATGGATTTGTGTCCCCAAGTATTCTCCCAAAAAAACATGTCACTGTCAGCAGGGGAGTGACTGGGAGGAGAATGCACAATCTATATCCTAAATCAGAAGGATTTCAGCAAATGAGCTGGCCAAGGAACAGCACAAAAGAAATGGGGCATGTGATGAAAACACATAAATCTGTCCTCCAGCAACCTTGATGCCAAAATTTCCTGACACTCTCTCAGAGGGCTGGACCTCTTGTTTCCAATTCTTTTTCATGAGTCATTCAAATTCCTGAAGTGGACTGAAAACTTCAGCCAAACTTTTATTACCACACACTGTCCCAAATACTTGTAGGACCTCTGCATTGTGAATCCCCGTGCAAACTGGTGTGTCCATGGGTGATCTGTGGCCCAGAGATGCTCAGGTGATTCAAAATCAGTCACCGCAGAGAACATCTCTCTATTAACCCCTCTGACCAATGACACTTGGAGCAGTAATTTTAGGACTGGGCAATCCAAATGGCAGACACAATTCCAGCAGATCTGAGCCACCAGCCGGTCTCTCCTCAACCTTCCAAGGTCACAGCCCCGTGACATCTCCTGTGCTCAGGTGGGAGGTGCTGCAGACCCCCAGGGCACTGCTCTGATGTCTGATCCCACATCCCACCCCCAAGGTGGCACACACACAGCACCTCCATCCTCCTGTGGCTTGCCAGCATGGACAGGAACCACCACTCACCTCCTAAACTGCCTGGCCACAAGCAGGAAAAATAAGGATGAGAACAGAGCAACAGCAACTTTTTCATGCACTTTTCCAATTGAAAACCCCTCAGCTCATTCACAGCCATCAGAGAAACTTGCACCAGCTGCAAGGTCTGTTCCTTCAGGCCCAGTAACCCACTGAAAAGGTTAACTCAGAAAAACTCACTGTACTAAATAAGCTTGCAAGGCTTTTGCTGTGATCCTTGTCTCTCACCTGGGATATTTCCTAATTACTTCATGACAGCTCAGCCACCAGTGCTGTGTTGGGTGCCATGTTTCCATAAATGCTCTGAGCTGAGCCTGGCCACAGAGAAGCTCACTGAGAACAGGAGTTAAACCAGCTGTTCATTTGACCTATGTATTTTTTTTTTAATATACAATTGTAAATCTTATCTCTTCTACACATATGGCTGCTCTACAGAAAATGCTTTTTCTGCTAAGAGACTCTCCAGGGGCATAGCATTAGCTGCAAGCAAGCAATGCAAATACTGAAATGCTTTATCACCATACAAAATAGAAATGCAAAAGCAATATTTGACACAGACCTATTTTTTCAAATTATTAAAAAAAAAATTAAAAAAACCCAAACAAACAAAAAAAATCCACACAAAAAGCCCAGATGACCAAAGTCCTCTGTAGGTACATCCAAATAACAAACAGTACAATTTAAAAAGCAAACTGCTTAATACTTCCAGTGAGACACAGTGTTTAAAAACTTAATTCCCTTTACTGTGATTCTTCAGATGACCTGCACCCATAGTAATCCAGGCAGAAATCAAGGACAGGGGAGAGCTGAGGCACTTTGTTTGCTGTGGAAAACTGCAGGCAGGAGGCTTCTGGGGAATAAACATCCTGCTGTGTAACTTGCACACATCAGAGCAGAGAAACAAGTTCTCAAGGAAAAGTTGAGGTTTTTTACCTGAACACAAGACTGCTCATGCAGCCTTTCCCCAGGAGGCTAAATTATTGCACTGCTTGGGAAAAAAATAGATCAAGTTTAGTGCAAGCTAAGGAACTCCACGGAGCAGTTTGGAGCAGGAAGCAATTACTGCTGCCATGTGGAGTGCTGGAAGCCAGAGGCAGGGACAGGGACAGGGGATGCAAGAGCTGGGTCGTGTCAGAAGCACCATAGATATTCAACACTTTCCTCTGGGCAGCTGTACAAGACACCACCTCAACATTTCTGAGAATTATTTTGCTGGGTTTTGGGCTGCCATGTGAATTCCCAATAGGTTTTTCATGGTAGGTTTCTGAGTTCATATAGATGATGATTTGATTGAACCCATAAACTCAGCTGGAACTGCTGAGCTTCATCCAATTATGAGGTAAACCAATGTAAAATTCAAGCAGTGTCTGGGCAGCTGAGTCAAAGGTCAAAATTTATAGGAGCAAACCTGAGGTAGTTTCCTGCATTTTCAGGTTTCTGACACTGCAGAGATAGGTTCTGAGCTATTTTTATAGATTGACAACTTTTTAAATTTTAATATTATTTCAAATGTCTAGACATCCCTGAGTACTTTAGCGCCTTTTTGGCACCTGCCATTCTCAGCCAGTTTTGCAGGAGACACTTATGGGTTTCTCTGAGATCTGGGTCCAGTTGGGTTTATGTGAACCCAGCTCACACCTGGAGAAGTCTGCCAGCCCTGGTTATCACCAGCACTGCTGCCTCATCATTCTTGGCTGGAATTCCCTGTGTGTGGTGATGGAGAATGAACCACAGACCACGACATTTACAGAGCCAAGATTAATCAGAGCAAGGAGAGTTATCCCTTTACAGGTGAGCAAGACTTTACAGAGTGAAACATTCTCCTTCTACTGCACGTGCTTGTTATTTTCCCTCTCAATTTATTCCTCCTCACACTCCTCCTCATCTGAAATATAACGCTGTGGTTTAGCCACCTCACCTATTGGAGCACCTTTGCCAGGCACTGGGTTATCACTGGTCTCAGTCCCCTCCTTTCACCTCAGCCATCATTATGTGCACAGGAGAAGTCCACAAACCTCCAAAAGAATTATCTTGTGCAGAGGCTCCAAGCAGCACAGGATGCTGCCTAAGCAAACCTCTTCAGTGCATCTATATTTATTTTTCTAAACCACTGAGGAGACTCCAACAAAATGCAAAACCCTCACAAGTGATTTTCTAAGATAAGTGAGTTGTCAGCTTTGCTGTTCACATCAGGTTTGACAATCTCAGGTACAGGCTGAGCTTTTGCTCTGCTTTTAGATTATTTCTGAAATCCACGAGCAGCCTGACTTTGATAGGTAGCGAGCCTGGGTCACCTCACTGGCAAGTTTTCACTCGGGTATCCTTCCTAGGATGAAACATCCTATTTATCATGCAGGAAATGACATTTTCATGTTATTGCAGTAGTTGGCTGATTTGGTACCATCAGAGGAACAACTGAGGTACAAGCTACCTCTCCTTTTAACAACAAGGAAGAACAACAGAGAGATTCGTGCTCTTGTCAGCTTTTTTCTGATCTGCAGAGACAGTTCCTCAGCACTCACCAAGGTGAGAAATGCAGAAATTCTTTTCCTCGTGGTAAAGACTGCACCATCACTGATGAGCACTGAGGCTCTGGTTTTTTCATCAGCCAAACTCAGTTCCCTGACCAGAAAATGGAGCTGTTCTCTGCACTCCTGCATGGGTCTACATAAACAGGAATGAGGGATCTGCTCATATCCTTATCTTTCTGTACAAGACACTTAAAGCCTGGCCAGAGCAGGGACTTACCCAGCACTTGGTCTCCCTCATCCTGGTCCAATCACCAGAAAAACTCAGCTGACCACATTAAGGTAGTAGAAATCACGTTGAAGTTCCTATCTTGCATAAAACTGCAATTAAATGTGTGATTTCTTGCTTAAATCCCTCATGGGAGCAGGGAGTGAAAACATTAGGGGCTGCCCCACATAGAAGAGAAAAAAATGCTGGCCCTTCTCTGTGAGTCTGTTCAGGGAGAGAATATCAACCAACAAATAATGATGCTAATCCTTCTGTTAGTATTTAAAAATTGGAAAAGCTGTGTACATCTTTGAGGAATACTTGGAGCAAGATCATGGAGTGTGGCCCATCTGGAGTGCAGCTGTAATGTATATAATGGTGTAAGGCGCCAAAGGAAAAAGTGTCACGTTGGAGCTGGGAGTTCTGAGCACAGCACCAGCCATGCAGAGCCTCACCAGGGGCAGGCAGCAGGTCCAAGCAAGGGCCTGCAGTCTGGATTTTATTCATAGTTTGCAAACTGAGGGTGCCCCTGCTCCCCAGGTTCCCACAGCTGCAGGGAGGTGGAAGGAGGAACCTCTGCAGCAGCGATGTTCTCCCACTCCCGAGGGAGAGATGGGCCCGTTTCTCATCTGTGTTACAAATCTCATGGCCAGGATCTGCTGGTCTAAGGTTTTCCAGGAAATCTTAAGCACAGACTAAAGCTGAATCTGAAGACAGATGATTGATTGCAAGCCTGAAGGTGCTGAGCAAAGCACCAGGCCAGCAGGGCCCATCTCTCACTGCTGGAGAGGGTGGGGGTGATGGCCTGAGTCTGCTGAAGTTATTGTAAAATGTCCTTGGTGAGCAGGATTTCACTTCCCAAGCTTTCCTGGGGGTTTCATGTTAACAAACCAGGCTGTTGGTCTGTGCTGTGCTGCACAGCAGCTTCTGGCCAAGGGAAAATCCATACCCTGCATCAGCTTCTTTCCACACTGCTCTGCAAGAGGGAACCAGAGGGGATCCTGGCCTCGTGCAGGACTTCAGATAACATCTTAGAAGGGCAGGGATGAAGCTGTTCAGAGATGCTTCCAGCAGCCACTGACAGCACAGACCTCTCAGCAGCATTCAGGGATGACAGAAAGAAAAATTATCAGTTTTCAGGAGGGAATTAGGAGTTTCTCTGTTTTCTGACTTGACAAAAGCAAACAATGTCTGTGTTTAAAAAAGGCATTTCCTGACCACAATCACACAAGTCAGAGGTTCATGAGCTTTTATTAAAGGCTCAGACAAGAAATCTGAAGTATGTGGTTAGGGAATGCTACAAAGCCAAATTAGAAGTGTCCTCTCTTCCCAGTAACACGTGAACCTGTGAAGCTAAATTAACTGTTTTGTGATTTTGGAGGTACAGTGGGACAAAACATATTTCAAAGGAATTAACATGATCAAACTAATGCATCAGAACGAACAAATCATATGTATGGCTGGAGAGCAAAAACTGGGGGTTTACTTTAAAGGGAACCAGTGCCTCACTTTTTCCTACTGTTCTCCATAAATCCTCTTATTTAAACACAGGGGTAGAGAAGATTAGCACTTCTGTTTTCTAGCTCTTTGGATTGGGGCACTTTCCCCCTCATAGAGCAGCACATGAATCACTCAATAAAAAACACTACTGTAAAGAACAAAAAAAGTAGTTATTCAGTGATTCAGTCATGACCATTGGAGAAAAAAGTTCACTCTCTTCTCTTTCCTCCCTTTTAGCCTCCAGATGTGGGTAGAAGGAAAATTCACTTGAAAAAGGCTGCAGTTCTTTGTGTGGTGAGCTGATTGAAATAAACCTTACCTGCCTTTGCATATGTTTGCAGTTTAAAATGGATCTGTATTTACACTAGATGAAATATTTACCAAAATGATTATGCACATTTTTCATTTGCATAAGTCAATGAATTATATCTCTAATGCTGTTTGAAGGATTGGAGGATATTTTGCAATGAGAAGCAAGGCTTTGGCAATATTCTTTTATCGTGTAGTTAAAGAATTGGCTATTTTTGGCAGGACATTTGCTATCAAACAAATATTCAAAGCAGTTCTGAAGGTTTCTCATTATCAATAGATATCAGAGTCTCAGCTTTTAAGTCCTTTGCCACTTATTAAGAAACTCAAGCAGACAGCTCTGCACATTTAAGCTCAGGCCCACTTCTCAGTGCAGTGGGGGAAAAAATAAATTCTGAGAGAAACCTGTTGCTGTCAGCAGAGACATCAGAGGAGAGGAAAAAGGGAAGGAGAACAAACACATTTAAAAACTGAAATACCCACAGCAAAGCCAGGCTCCCAACAGTTATAATTTGCTGTATGTCTCCAAAGGCAGTGGAACATCCCTGTGTCCCAGCAGCCAAGGCTGTGCCCACACTGCCATGCTCATGCAGCTCAGTGACAGTATTTCTTCTCTGGCAGAGACTCCATCTGTTGTGCTGCTGCAGCATCTGAATTTGCTGGGGTACTGCCAGAAAGTATGTTTTCTTCTCTCTTTGGAGAAACAGCCATCTTCCAGATGATCCTTGCTCTGCTGAGCATTAGGAAGCCATGCTGAGGTGTCCTCCAAAGAGAAAGATCCCTTTGGAAAGTGCTTTGCCAGCCTTTACCTGGAAAGGTGGCTTGAACTCTCCAATCCAGTTTTGGTTAGTCCCAAATCTTCTGTTCTTGTGCTCATTTGAATGGGAGGTTCACAGAGACCTGATATATTTACACTGTCCAAGTGTTGTTCTTTGCTGTAGAAACTTACAGTGGTAATAGCACCATAAATGCTTTATTACACATTATTGTCAAATTCCTTACCTCAGTCTTCCAAAGGGAAGAGGAGCTAACAGTACAGCAGCAGCCTGGCAGCATTAGGGATGCTGGAATAATCTTTCTAATTGATCTTGGAAGGGGTGAGCAGTGATTTCCTTTGAATGATTTTCATTAACTGAGCTCCTTCTTATTGCTTGGGTGTGGGTTATGAATATAACAGTTTTCACATGAGTGTGCCTTCAGTTCAAACACAGTTCAAACACAATATAATCTGCTTCAGTAAACAGGTGAAAGAAGGCCGTTTTCAGCAGCATTTTTATTAAGTACTGGCAAACCCTTGTGCATGTTAATGCTTGATAAAAATACAGCCAGCCCAGATGCAAAACACTGTGATGAGTTAAGGCATAAGACAGGTTAAGCAAAATATACCCAGTACCAAATGATACCCACCATCCCTGCAAACTCAGGTCACAAGCACTGGGAACAGGAAGGGGTGCCTGTGCTCCTCAACATGTTAAATTTCAACCATCCACTTTCTAAAAACCTGTAATTTATCCCAGGAAGGCTGTCTAAATAACCCCCACAGAATAACCTGGTTAGACATTTGCGAGTGGATTGCATCTTGTAATGTTGAACTCATTCTGTAGGAGAGCATTGACAACGTGTCACTTACTTCATATTCACATTTACAAACACAGTGAGAAGAATGGGAAATTAGATGTTCTTACAGCCTCTATATACTGAATACTAGAATTTCCTGTTATTTGCCATTAGTTCTCTTTATTTACTTTTGGTTATGTATGTAGCCTACACAAAATGAGCTGAGGAAATCACTTGGTTAAGCAACCAGAGGATGGTGTGTCCTTGACCACAAGCAGTTGAGAATGTGAGCCATCACCTTTTTTATATGAGAGCTCTGTGATCCCTTTAAATCACTGTAAGCTGGCTCTGCCACCAAAACAGCTGCTCCTGTCCCGCCTTGCTTCATCCTGTCCCATCCCTGCATTTCAGTCAAACATCTCTACAGCTGCATGGCAAAACAGAGGAGGGATCTGAGCCAGATTCAAATTACCCTGATGAAAACCAACAACTGTGTCTTATGGTGGCCCTAAGGCATTAAGAAAGGAATTATTCCATCCTGGAACAAAATCTTACAGGATGTTTCCAAGTATATTGTAGTACAGCATTTTCCATGCCTGTAAGAATAAGATATTTCTATTTAAGCAGTAAATACCAATCCTTCTGCAAAACCAGTTCTTGTTCCAAATTCTGCACCACCGTGCTGATTTCAGAGCTCTGGGGCAGATCTGATTTAGTGTGACCACATGCAACCCCCCTGGGCCCTCAGGGCTGCTGCTGATTTCACTGCAGGTGCACAACTGTGCAGCAAATGTGAGGCTGTGCCCATCATCCACAGCATTCACTTGAATGACTGCAGCCACCCTGGGTAAAATCCATGGATTTCACCATGGGGTCACACCAAGAAATGCCCTTAGCCCCTGGAGTTCAGTAACAATACAAGTAGCTTGAGCTGTAAGAGCAACCAGAATTGGTGAGTAGGTCAGAGATGCTCTTTCAGACAGTTGTTTTTGCTACATTACCTCATTGCCATTTTTCTTCTCCATTAGACTGTGCTGTTATGACTCTCTCATTTAGGGTCATCTCAGGTCTGCAGGACATAGCATCAGAATGGAGAGAGGGGGATATTTTTAGGTCTGCTGTAGAAAAACATGAGTAAGCATGGATGGATACAATAAAGCTAGAGAATGGTACAAGGAAGAAACATAAAAATAAGAAGATTTTGCTGCACATCACCCTTCCCTGAGCAGTAGTCACAAATTAAGCTCATTTAGGCAGGAAGATCTGAGAGCCAGGGTAGAGTTGAATCCAACTACACCATGCATGACCCACTCTGGGAATGACAGGTGGGGCAGGACTGACTTCAGTCAGCTATCCTGTAGAGGCTCATGTGGATTTGTGCCCTGGTTACATCCAAACTTCCTTCCCAGCACAGGGAATTTGTAGAAAAATCACCACCAGGTCAGCATCTATCACAGCTCTGCTACAAACACGTGCTCTGCCCGTGTTGGGGAGCTCAGTGGTTTCCTGGGGGCAGTGAACAAGCCAGTGCTTGTTGTTTCTTGCTCCTGTGTCAAGTTTTCACTGTGCTGCCTAATCAGTACTGCTGCAAGCAGGGAATGAGGGTTGTGCTAGTGCTTTTGCTGCATTCCCGCTGCAGGGAAATTGTGCTGTTTGTACGCTGAAGTCTTCTACACAATGACGGCGAGAAACAAGGAATTTAATGCTGGACGGTATTTTCACAGTGTCACTGAGAGAATGTGCAAGAGCAAAAGCAGCTCAGCTCAATTTAGGTTATTTAGGAACTACTTGAAACACTGCTAAGGGACTATGTGATGTAATTAGGCACCAGGTCAGAAGAGCTCCCAGTACAGTTAATAACTTAGTTTTGGAAACATCTTTTCCTGTTCATTAGGAAAAACAAGCGTTAAGCAAGTAATCTGTCTCTTCGTTGCAATTTCAACACAATATATGTCATGACTTTTCTTACAAAATGAATTACAGGGCTCTCTGATAAGGCTTCATTTTACTCAGAGTAAAGCAGCTCCATACACCCAACAGGGCTTTGTTAAGATGGAAGCATATTGTAGCACTAATGAAGCATGAGTTCAGCCTAATTAACAGGATGGCAACAGCAATCATACAGCCTTTTCATTCACTTTTATACATTCTGTCAGGGTAACAAAGTTGTGTTTGGGCTCTGCTGGAACCCTCTGGCTTTGCTCTCTCTTTGCACGCCTGCTAATCCCGCTCTTTGTTCCAACGGGCCAGGATCCAGCTAAGCATTGAGCCCATTTAATCAGGGATAACAAGGCAGGACCCCTGGGCAATGGCCCTGCTCAGCCTCCCACCTGCCAGCTCCCACTCCTCACATTTAACTTCAGGCATGAGAGCTGATCCCTTGCAATCAGCGGGGCCACTCACAAATTTCCACTTAAGCCCATGCCAAAGTGCTTTACTGGATTATGGCCATGGTTTGTATTGTAAGAGGAAAAGTCACAGGCAGAATTCATTTTCCTGAATAACCTATTCTGGCCATGTTGGAAAATAATAGCATTCTCATTACCCACTTCACAACTCACCTGAATGAACAGGAGAGGCTCCTTGCCTCCAGTTGCTCTTTCATTTGAGCTGGTAAGATGAGCTTTTGAAGGGCAGTCCATGGCAGGTGAGTTGTGTCTGATGTGGGTATGATGGAGGAGGTATCCAGAGAGAAACTAACTTTGTTTTATTAATTTCAACATGTTCTGTTGAAATCCCTCATTTGGAGTGATGAAAACAAGCCTGCAGATGGGGAGCCACAGATCCTCTGCCTTGGCCCAGCTCCAGCTAGGGTAATTACATGCTGTCTGCCTGAATCCCCTCATATGGCTTCACATGGAAAAGTCATCCTCCACTTCTCCTGAAACACTGCAGTGTAGCACAGCAGTCACAGAGTGGCAACTGAGCAGTGTCTGCAGTTCAGCAGCGGTGGGAACAGTCTCTCATGGACTAAATAAAGGCTGAATTCCTCCAGTAACCACTACAGCTCCTCTGGAGAAGATTTTTGTGTTTGACGGTATGGCTCCTGGCCCATGAGAGATTCCAGATGGCTCAAAATGGGCACAGATAGGGCTGGTGGAAGGATTAGCACAGAGACCCCCCTTATACCACACAATCTTGGGGAAGAATCATCTCCAACTCTGCAATAATAAAACCTGAGTGCAGAAGGTCACCTTTCCCCTTCATTGTAGTCAAAGGTGTGGCCCTGCTGTCAGTCGCTTGGGACGTCCTCTCCAGAGCAACTGCTCCAAAGTCATTCAAGATCTACACACAAACTCCAGCTCAGAGACTGACCATCACCCGCCTTCAGAATGAATTTGTCTTTCCTTGGTTGAAGTAAATCACACACTACATTTTTACACAGAGTAACTTTGTAAGCAGCATGAAAAGAGATGAAGGAAGCTGTGATCAAAGCCTCTGGTAAGACTACAGTCATTGAGGGCACCTAACAAGATGCCAGATTTTGCTCTTGCTCTAAAGTGTTCTTCAAAAGCTGCATTTTCATTTGATCACATATTTAAGTAAATCAGATCACTGCAGCAGAACTTTCACTGGAAGAATTTCATTCTCTTCTACCAGTTACAGTGTATGGCAAACTGATGGGAGCAGGAAAGATAACCCACTGGTATTGGGGGAGATTTGAATAAAACAAGATTCAGATGGAAAGGCTGGACAGCTTTCATAGGCTGACAATGTGTGGGGAAGTCTGTCTTGGTTAATGCATTTCAGGTCTCACAGTGGCTGCTGTTTTTTACTACAAGGAAGCTGGGTCAGGACAGGAAGAGAGGTGGGACAGTTTGGACATCAAGTGACATCTCTCATGTCCTGTCCTTTGCTGGGCTGCTTCTTGCTCTACACTGCCATATTGTCCCAGAACACAAAAATGGTTGCATCTTCCATCTTTGCAGTGTTTCTGAATGGTTATATTTTGTCTGCACCTTTTCTGAAACATAAAGGGTTCCTATAACCTTGGCATTTTACATCCTTGAAGAGTTTTAGCAATATCACCTCAGCTTCCTGCAAACATCAACAAAGTGAACAGATCTCTTCCCATTGATCTCATCAGACAAGCTAAATGCTGAATAAACCCAAGCACTAGATTATCCTCTTATACCTAAAGGTTTGCAGAACAATTCTTCCAGATTAGAGGAACATGATGATAAAATCATAAATGCAGTGCTGTCCTTTACTTGACCTGAATATAGCTCTTCAGTTCCCAAGAGCTTCTTCCCCTTCCAGGAATCTAGTTTACCTAAAAAAGATACAGTTCATTTGTACATAGTGAAAAATAATTCTTGTGTACTAGTTTATATAGAATAAGATTAAAATCCCGTTCCCTGGCTATTTTTTGTTACTTTATTGAACAGCAGAAATGCCTGCAGTGAAAGTAAGATGAAAAGCTCCAAAAGTATGACTCCCTTAAGGGGTCAAAAACATGCAAAGAACAATTTCTTTCTAAGTGTTTCAGTTCATATTAATCTTGTAGGAAAGGAGCATGACAAGCTTTTGCTAAGTATGGCATCAAAGCAGAACTCAGGAATGCTCAGGATATTTTCAGTAGCAGGCCCTGGTACAACATACACCTTTATTTTCAGGTATCTTCTCCCATCTGTCTGATAAAGCATTACTGGGGAACTCCTGAGACCTGAAGAAACTGGTTTGGGAACAGAATGTAATAATAAATTACAATGAAGCCTTTTACAATTGGGTGTCAAACCATTTTTGTTGGTCTGAGAAAAATATTGTAATAGGAAATGAAATTATTAGAAATTTAAAACTTTGAGACAAAATGTTGGCAAGCTCAAGACACAGACAAATAGTTACAAAATGGCTTTATTCTCCCAGGGAACATAGCACCATCAGCAACAAATATGCTGCTTGTCTGTATTTATATTCCAAACAGTCTTGTTTCCCATAAATCATTTATTCTACATTTGCCTGGGTTTTGTTCTAGTTCTTTGTTGGTCTTTTTTCTGAAATAAATCATATCCATTAACACATAATGGCATGGGACATATTCCCATGCACAGGCAGAAGTGTTTCTCTCAATCTGTCAAGATACCCCAGCTCCTGGGACACTTTGAGTTGTGTGACAGTGACATTCTCACAGCACAGTCATCAGCACAGATGCAAAAGAACTGATTTTCCCAACAAATGCTGCCTCTGCAGATGGAGCTGGCAGGCCCATGGCTGAGGGAAGAACATGAGCCATCGTGGGTGCCCTGGGAGCAACAGGGTGTTAAACAGAGGGGGAGGAAGATGTAAGAAAAGGATGAAGCCCAGCACTGGATCTGAGATGACAGTATCTGCTCATGCAGTGCTGACCCCCATGGCACTGAGTGAGGTTAAACTGCAGGGCCTGCTGGTGAGATGCTGCCTCTTCAGAAAAACCTGGGAAGTAGGACTTCAAGGACTCCGGGATCTCAGCCTTGCCATTGAAAAGGCATTGATTTTCCTGTTATAGTCTATTTCTTCCAGAAAATAAGGCAGTTTGGACTCTCTCTTATTTGAAAATATTTTTTTAAAAGCCTCCCCCCTTATTTGAGAAGATGCAGGGTCAAAAATAAATACAAATGAAAATACTACTAGAAAAATACTGGGAGTAGGAAGGGGAAAGGTCACTCTGGCCATGCTTTGATAAGAAGAGCTCCAGCTCTAGACATGCACATAAAGCTCAGCAGATGGCAAAACACTGCAATTCACCAAACTTTCTTTTGTCTAAGCTGGGACAGGCTCTCACATGCTGTGAGTTGAGGTTTCCCATCCCTCCATCCAAGCCTGCAGATCCTCTGCTGAGCTCCTCTCCTGCTTTACACTGACCCAGCCCCTCCAGAGCCAGAACGCCACCAAGGGCAGATGACCTCTAAAACCACTGCTTGTTCTCTCTTGCTTTGAACCCAAATTTCAGGTGGGCAGCAGGCAGGGAAGAGAGGAGCAGGGGACAGTTTCTGCAAGGACAAGCCCTGCTGCAGTGTGCAGCACAGAGCAAGTGACCCATCCCATCTCACCAGCATGAACATGAGCTCCTGCAAGGAAAATAACAGGGCAAAAAGCATTCAAGGTCTTTTTTAAAAATGTTCTTCCCATTCTCTGAATTTTGTTCTCTATTTCAGGTAGCTGATGGAGGAGTTTTCCCCTTTACCCACAGCAGGAAATTAGAAACCCATGAGGAGAGCCCTCATTGCCAATAAATGGCTCAGAAACTTCCCCAGCTGGGACCTGCCAGGGCAGGCGGATTACAGCAACCGGCATCAACAGATTTGCATATTCAAAGCCCGTAATTGAGGAATAAGCAGTAATGCCATTATGCAAATCCCCGGGCTCTGAGTGGCCGGAGCCAGAGCTCAGTTTACACATCCTTACCAAAATAAACCCGAGAGGCAGCGCAGGGCAGGCACAGCCAGGGAACGGCAGGAAAAGGCACCGTAATTCATCGGGAACCAGCCCTGAACTGCGGCAGCTGAGCCACCTCCTTCCCCCCTCTATATTAGATATATTTGAGCTCACAGTGCTCTTCTGGGTCCATGGTGAGTTAGAGGGCAAAATTATTGCCTGCAACAGGAGAAAGGCCATAGAAGTATATCAATAAAACAACATCCTTTCATGTGCTACCGGTGAGCTAAGCAGCCAGTATCGTGGTTCCTTTCTTATTTTTTTCTTAACCCTTTTCCACCTCCTCATCAGCAGAATTGGATCTGAGAAGGTGTATTTCATCTGGAGGGTAATTCTTCATCAACTCCACTTGTGAACTTGTGCTTCAAGGTCAGCAAAGGTTATGGAGAAATGAGTGGTTCAATTGGCACATTTAAAAGCAAGTAGTAACTACAGGAACTTTTTTTTTTACTTAAAACACCTGAAATACAGCCATGCTTTCAGAAGGCTTCTGTTCCATTCTGTCACATATTATTTTCCACAATACATGGCTGACTCTGCACCAGTAATTCACTTCACCTTGATTCATGAATAACTATCCCTCACTTCCTACTGTAAATACAATTCTAAACATATGGGAGAGAAATTATAGTGAATTAGGGATGTACATTATCACTGTGATTAGCTGCATTTCTTACCCAGCAGATGTCTGGGTAGTAAAAATCCCCCATGAGGAGAGTATCCTGGAGTTTCCCAACTCCTTGATAACTGGTCCAAGAATTTCTCAGTCCTGCTGTGCTCTGATCCTGGTGGCCCAGAGCAGATGCTCACTGTCTGCCCATCTTCTGCAGCACTAATCCCACTCTCCCCATGCTCCCAGCAGGGCATCACGCTTCCCCTGCTTTTCTCTCTCATGTTATCTTCCCCCAAAAGCCTTCCCAGGGACATTCATCATTCTCACAATACCAAAACACTTGGACAAACTGAGCCAAACACCTCCCTGGTGTCGTATCTCTGATTACCACCAGAGTTACAAATCTGATGACTGATCTGGCTGTAACTATTTATGATACTGGCAATGCCATCACAAGCATCAAGGTGGTGCTTGTAAGATTTCTCAGCCTCCATTTGGCCACTTTTTTCTTGGGCATCTCACAACCCCACAGCAAGGGAGAAGCTCTATTCCAAGCAAATGCCTGAAGAGAGACACAGTGAGTAACTGGCACAAAATGAAAGCCCACAGAGATCAAGCAACTAGTCCCAAAACATGGAAGACATACGGCACTGCCTTGAGAGCTTTCACATGAAATTATCTTTCCCACTGCATTGCTTTTTCCATCCCACAGGTGCCTTAATTTTGGCAGCTCAGCTCTTCCAGCAGAGAAAAAACAAGAGTCACTGCCCCCCCCTCCCCCCAATGGCTCTTGTTCCTAGAGGCTACAAGAACATACATGGGTATTCTTGTCCTCTTTGCAGGCTGCTGCCACTGATCACTTTGTCTGCTGTCGTTGGGCTCCTGCACGGTGTGACTTGGACAAACCCAGACATTTGCCTGCCCTAGAGCTCCAGTACATCTCAGCTCCTCAACACTTCATGCTCCTGAATCCCAAGGGATGAGTTTTCACCTCTAACAGCAGTGATCTTGCACATGCCACATCCCAAACATCAGCACCAAGATCAGCACTGAGCTTTCTTCTGGCTGTCAGACAAAGCTTTGGAGACATAAACAAGTGCTGTCAGACACCTTCTAAATTCCTGCCTCAGCATCCTGAAAATATTCTTCTAACCTCCTTTCTCCAACATGAGCAAGCCATCATCATTGGTCATTTGTCTTATGTCTCCAACCTTAAATACCAGATTTGCATCTATCTTTAAACTTGTGAAAAGGCTACAAACACTAACTCATGCTTCTAGCAGAAAGTGACTTTTCTACATAGTAAGAAAATGAAAGTTTAAATGTAAGCAGTGTCCATTAATTTATCATTTACTGAACAGTTATTGTTCACTGACTCCAAAATAGCACAAGGTGTAGCCCTCAGGGCAGCACTAACATCCAGTTCGGTCTCTCCAGAGCAGAATCATGGTTAAAAGGCCCATTTTTAATATACTGCATCCACAGATATCTGCTTTTGAAACCTGGAACTAAAAGCTATGCAAAGCAGCAGAAACCCAACTGAACCAACTCCTTGGGCCAAAATTTTCAAGGCTTAATTGCATAAACAAAATTGTATAAAAAATTACATATTTGTGTGTTGCACATGTACCATTTTTAACTTTTACCTGGCAAACTCTTCAAGGCAGCACTGTTTCAAGAAATTAAGAGCTGTAAGGTGAGCAAAACATGAGCCCTGCTTTATTGAACAGCCATTAGCCATACTTAGAAACTGCACCATAACATTAATTTTGCAGCTACAAGATATTGGTCTTGAACAGAATTAATGCATATGCACATATTTGCTATACAGTCATAAATTTTACTAATGCAATTTTGTGAGCCTCTTAAATGGTAACCATTGCAAAAAAAAAAATTAGTAACAGGAAAAGCAGGTAAAGTTCAACAGCAATATTTCATTACCAAGATAAGCAAAGAAGATAAATGACTCAGCTTCCTTGGTTCTCTCCTCTCCCCCCAACATTACATGAGGAAAAACATGCTGCACAACATGAATCTCTATTATTGTTGGAAGTGTGGCAGTCTGGCAGGACAGCAGATCAGGAGGATTTTTCAATGCAGAGAGATGTCTGTCACTAAAGCAGAGCTTACAGCAAAGCTGTTCAAAAAGGAGCAGATTCCACATAATTTCCAGGGACGGACAAAACAATTAGCATCTCCCTAGTCCCTCTTTTTTACTGTATGTAATTCCCTCTTTTCCCCTTCTTCCAGGGGCACACCTGCTGTTGTGGGCACAGGTTGGAGCCTCACCACGTGCTGGGGAACAGCATACAGACAGCACACTGCACACAGGCTCAAAATGAGCAGGGAAAACAGAGCAATTCTGCTGTGAATAGCAGGATTTTCCATTTTTTCTTGAAGAACCAGCAATCAGAACTGCGTGTTCCTACCCGAGGAGTTCACCCATATATTTCCATCCTTAATAATGAAATCAGTTTTCAGCCCTCTGGTTGCAGAGACTGGCAGGAAATGTGGCTCCCATTTGCCCAGTGTGAAATCAAATGGGACTTGTTTTGTAGCCCTGCCATTTCCAGGGCTGTCTCATGATGTTTTGGGGGTGACAAGAAGAGGGGCCAGGTCACATTCCCTTATTGCTGTCAGCCTCTCCAGTGGGATAAGGAGATCACCCACCGCGGGATTTTTTTCTTTAGCTGAGGCCAAAGCATCAATGTCTGGCAGAAAATTCCCTCTTTTTACTGAGGAAATCTGGTAAACTTTGAGAAAAGGCAAGATCTGAGCCTTCACTGTAGGTTCAGAGACCTGCTTAGTGCCTCAGAGCAATATCCCAAAATCCACAGGTCCAGGGTGCAGGAGGGCAGGGAGGAGCAGGACTGGGGGAGGGCGATTGCTGCCACAATGCTCCTCATTTCTAAAAGCTTTCAGCCTCAGCAGCAACCATGTCTGCAGACACCCACCATTTCCTCAACCCTGCACTGTGCTATGCCTTGTAGAAAACTTCCCTGATCCAGAAAGTGCTTTGCACATCTCCCCACCATCCCCTGCTGCCCCACCAGGACCAGCAGCGCCTTGTGGTGCCATGCACAGTCCAAGCACAGCTGATTTCTTGGGCTGGGCTCCTCTAAGGCCATGATCTGCTCTCCCTTGAAAATCTCAGTCTGTGGCTGTTGGGAAGCTGTGGATGTACTGTTGCTTCTGGAAGAGCTTCTTGCCCCCTCCTGCACATAGTTTGTACTGTATTGAACATAAATAAAACCACAGGGAACTTACTCATGGGAGGAGTTTGGCTGCTGACAGCCCACTTCTTCCTTGTTTGAAGATTTTGTTCCAGTATCTAAGTGAATGTGGTAGATTCAGGTAACAGCCTACAAGATACCAAGTTATCCAGTGTCTCAGAAGTCATCCAAAGTAGCCAAGTTTGCTGGAGAACCACTAGAAGAGCAGCACTTTACAAGATAGAATGTCCTTTCCTGAAAAGACAGCAAGGAAAAAATGAAATTTAAAAATTACCTCATCTCCACAATTACTTGCCCAGGTGTTTGGCTTTTCCCAAAGTGCACACCAACACAACTGACCTTTCCTTTCAGTAGGAGCGCACTGCTACAGACAGGGCACTGCCTGCTTTCTCTTCTTCTGTTTGCAGATGCAATTGGATGGAGACACAGGAGCTCCTCAAAAGGAAATGTTTGGCCCTGAGATCCAATATTCTGCTTGTGACTTCTTTGTGCAACAGCCAGAGCCATTCACCAGAGCTCGATGTGAAACCAAGGATTTATTCAACCAGCACAATCGATTGCTGTGACATATTCAAAGCAGCACTGAGCTCCTGGGGCTGGGCCTTGGTTGCCAATACAACATTGTGTGTAGGAGTTTTCTTCTACCTTGAGACTCAGTGGCTCCATCCAGCAGACAGAAACCTGGCAGCTGCTCCATCTTCCAGCACAGTGATGACCCAGATGAGATCTATATATCCAGTATTCACAGCTTCGTGGCTGAGGAAGGCTGTGCCAGAGTGCTTAGGATTTTTTGGCATGAGCCTGGTCCCACTTAGCATTTTTATGAATGTTCCTGCTCCTGGATTCATGCTGTAATCTAAAAATCGAAAGGGCACTCCTGCTTGTAAGCTTCTGGACTTGATGGGTACGAGAGAAAAACCTGAAATTGATGCAAACCCATGATAAACCATTGGTGCAAATGAATGCAAAACTATCTCCAAAACTGAAACCAGCACCAAATTGTGACTGACAAGCCCTCCATGAGGTCCTGTGGTTGCAGCCTGACTCACAACACGTGAGCACCCAAGGTGGGAGCTGCTGGTCTGGCCCTGCAGAGAGCACTCAGCATTCCCCATCCTGACCAAAACTACAAAACCAACGCATTGAAGGTGTTTGTGCAGCAGAGAGAAGGAAATCAGGACCTCACATCACGGTGTTTTCATGTTTGTGCAGCAGAGAGGAGGAATTCAGGACCTCGCATCACTGTGCTCTTATGTCACTGCCCATTGTTTATGAGTCCTCTTCCCCAGCTGCCCTCTGTAACCTCTGACAGTGGTAGGTTCAGCTCTACCTCTGTTTCAATACCTGGAATTTTAAGACAACCTGATTTTGCAATTAACAACTAGCACGCAGCAAATTAAATTCATACAGGGACCCTAAATAAACTGGCAGCCTGTTCACAGGTGATTATAAACACTTATCTATAGTACTGACATAAAAGGGACAGGGGTTGCATAAACATGTACGTTAAAGAGGTACCAAAATATTAGTCATGACCTTGTTAAAACAGTTAATATGGCAAAACTCAGGCATGAAATAACCTATCAAATGAAATATGATTAGTGTCAAGAGCTAATCTTCCAGAAGCCCAAACAATGTGATGCAAAGGAGCTTTTAAAAGAGACCAAACAAACTCATTTTTCATTATCTTCTGCCATCTTATTATTTCACAAGTTAGAAATCCATTAGCAATTCTGCCAAGAACTAGATAGGCTGCTTAGTTATCTAACACTGAGACACTCACATCCCATGGCTATCTTGATGTCCCTGGGGAAAAAAAAAAAACAGGAAAAGCAATGGAGTAATAAATTATTATAACTGTTTCATTAAAACTTAGGACACTGTAATTTTCAAGTTTATTTGGTGTTATATTTAAATGAACCAAAAGGCAACATTGTACAGTAACATTATAAAATAAAATTATTACATAGTACATTAACCAAAGCCCCATTAAAAAAAAAATCCTAAAAAGTCATTTGGGGACATATCCTACTCTTGCTCTTCTGCACACATGATTTATTAAGCTCATTTAAAGCAGCACTCTTATTTTTAGGAAAAGCAAAATGGAATTTGCCCCCAAAATGGAATATCTTTTCTTATAGTTTTTGCAGTTTCATTTTATCATGTGTAATATATCAAGTTTATAAGGCATAAATACGAAAAACAGTTCAATATGCTCATCATAATTTTAATTAAGTTATACAATCTAGGACACTTTTTCAATCACACCAAGGATTACAATGTACCTATAGCTTTAATTTCTTTTTTTTATACAAAAGTCTATCATATGGTATACAGTGTATTCTAGTTGGTAACTGGTTCACAAGGTGGATCACAATATTCTTGCAGGTTAATATGTCAGGATTTCACCCAGTTTGTACTCTCTGTGCAAGCTTCCTCCTTCCCTGGCTGCTCTCCTCCAGCAGCAGCAGCATCCCAAAGCTCCATCTCCTTGCCTGTTTTCTAAAGGGCTCTGTGCCAGATGCAAATCCCACTGGGAATGGCGTGGGATACACATCCCAGGGGTGCCAAGGAGCTGCCAGGAGTGGAGGAGATGGCAGGCAGTGGCTCACAGAGGTGTTTGTGGAGCAGGGAGCCAGGCTCTGCTCTCCCAGCTCCCCTCAGGCTCCTGGAGGGAACCCTTGACCAACCACAGTCTGGTGTGTAAGGAAGCCAATGGAGTGGGTGCTGCTGGCTGCTTGTGCAAAGTAAGGATGGGCAAAAGCACCTCAGTAAATGAGGAGGCAGCTTGGATGTTTGGGATGTTGAGTGCTTGGGTTGGTCCAGCTTCACATCACCCACAGCTCCATAACCTGCAGACCCTTCCCAGGATTTTGGGCATCTCTAATGCAAAGACTTATCTGGTGCCAGCTGGATGAGTTGCACAGATAAACCCTGTGATCAGTAACACCTCCCACAGGCATCTCATGCCTCCCCTTAGGCTGATATTTTCTAAAATCAGATTACTGAGATGCCCTGGTGAAAGGGCTGCTGATTTGGGGCTGGGGGCAGCAGGGCCAGAGGGGCTGGAGAGGGCAGGGGGTCTGTCCCCACTCCTCCTGCCCCTCCAAGGGCCTTGTCACTGCTGGTGTGGGCAGATGGGGGATTGACCCTGCGCCCCCACACTGCTCCCTCCAGCAGCCAGGGAGGGCTGTCAGAGGGCTTCCTGACATTACCTGGAACCAGGAATAGCTTTTTCTACATAGACAATCAACTTAAATTGTGCATGAGGTAAACTGCAGAGCAGTGTCCTCCAGAGTGTTTTTCCCATGTCTAATATTAGATATCTTGCTGGCAGCTCTGAATTGTCCCCAGAGGTTTCTCTACCTGCCTACATTTACTACGCACAGATCCTGAGCTCCTGGGCTCGGGTGCTCTGAATCACACCACAACCAAAGGCAGCCTAAAATAGACAGTGTGAATTGCTCCCTCCCTGCTGCGACTCCATCCTGCAGCATCTGGGAGGAAAGAGAAATTAGCTTAGTATTATGAATGGGCCAAAGTCAGAGAATTTGGGTCAGGATTCAGGCCAGGCAGGCACAGGTTTTGTCTGTGGGCCTGTTCTTGTTCTCTGTTTGCTGATGGGACATCCAACCCTGTGCTTACAGTTATTTTCCTGATAGATCAACAGTCTCAGGAATCACCTATCCCTAAATAAAGCACAGCACGTGAGCAGCACATAAACAGCTCTCCAACTGCAGGAAAGAACTGACACGCATCTAAAGTCACAACAAAGCCTTCACCTCCCACACACCCTTGCCTCAATACTTTTTTTAAACCAGTCAGAAACAGTGAGTGCAGCACATCCCAGAGAGCCAGAGGAAGGAGCATCCAGTGCTTACTTAGCTGCTGTGTCATTGTGTAGGGAGGCTGCCTCTGAAGAAACCAAAATTACCCTACATAAAGAGCATTCACTAAAAGAATCTCCTTCCCCTTGGAGGACCAGCAAGATCACACTATTTCCTGAAAATCCTTTTTTTTTTTCTTTTTTTCTATACTTGACAGAAGAGTAATACTGTCTGGGTTTTTTGCTTTCACTAACCATGACAGGCAATTTCTGTCCCAGCCTGAGAATTCCATCGAACCTGCTATTTGCATTTGGGATAAAGCATCAAATGGACATTTCCCATGGGATAGACTGCTTGCTGTCCAGTAGATTCAACCATCATTCTTAAATACATTAGCAAGAGGGAAGCAAGAGATCTCCCTGTGCTGAATGCATTGCACCAGCAGCAAGTTTCTGCCAGTGCTGAGAAATTGTGCCCTTAATGTAAGTGCTCAGTGACCACCAGCCCTGCTGCTTGAGGAGCACTCGGAACTGTATAGAAGGCTTGCAGGAAAAAGACCTCCATTAGTACCCATTACGCTGTGATTTATGGTATGGGCTTAAAATAGCAAAAAATTAAACAGTTCTATTTAACCTAGAGTCTAAAAAAAGGCACAAAGACTTTGTGGGAAAAAAAAATTGTAACTGTTCAGATTACATTTCCAAGAACTTTAACAGAGCGTTGCTTTGATTTGCCAGCTTTGTTTGCTGGCAGGAGTGAAATTGAGACAATTTCACTGTCTGCAGAGGTAAAGAATACCCTTTTGGCAAGGCAAGTTTGCCAGCTCTATGCAAATGTTATTCAACAGAAGTAACTAAAACCTCTTGTGATTGCTTTAAAACATAATCTTTTTGGTCTGCAGCACATTGCACTTAACTAAGTACTCAGTGATGATAGAGTGGGTCTTAGGGCAAGACCAAATAGAAAGAGCCCTTTTTAATCTGAACGTAGGAATGAACTTTGTTCACAGCTACACAGTCTGCTTTCGAACAAATGATCATGAAATACATAAATACTATAAAATAAATACAATACATTCAGAGTTTTCAACACTGTAGAGAGCTGTTAAGACTTCCCTAGCTCCTCAATGTGATGCATATAGAACATTCCCTTCTATACAGTGCTACCTCCATGTACCCACACCTCAACATATCTCAGACAGCTTTCCTCTCTTGCCTGGATTCTCATCAGTCTCTGATTCTGTAAAACATTATACCATTCCTTTAGGAAAAAAAAAAATATTGCACTTTTAAAAATGCATAAAAATCGAACCGAGTTCCCATTAACTCCACCACACAGTCTGTTATTTAAAATAAGACTTTTCCAAAAATGTATCTCTACTTGTTCTGCGGTCCACCTCCATTCTCCACCGGGATATCCTCAGAGCATCGTCCCTTAGCGAACTCCTCACAGTTTTGCCAGCAGCCATTTGTCACACAGCGTGAGCTATCCGAGCCCCAGGTGGCTGGGGGTCACAGGGATGTGCCCAGGCTCAGGATTTCATGGTGCAGATGGGCACCACGATGACCAGGATTACCGTGCAAGCGGCCGCCGCGATCAGAGCAGCGATCTTGCAAACCTTTGCCCTCCTGAACTCGGCTTCTTTCCGTTTCAGCAAGGAATCGTAGCCGGGAGTGTAAATGTCTTCCATCCAGTACTCTAAGTTGTTTGGGTTTAAAGATTCTTGAGTCTAAAAATCAAAAGGAAACGGTTGTTAATTGATTGGGGTCTGTCATTAATAAAATAAGCGAGCAAAGCAGATGTATCCAACTGCACCTGGATCTGCTGTCAGGATAAAGTGGGTTATTGACACTTTTCACACCCCTTCATCTCCTGGTCCCAAGCTGATGAAAGTGGTAAAAAAATACTGCAAAAATAGGCTCTTGCAACAGTAAGATTCTGCTCCAAAATCCCTCACGTACCTCTGATTTACCGGAAACTTCGTCATCTTGGCTGGCATTTAAATAAGATCCCTTTAATCTGCTCGACAGCAGAGGTGTCAGCAAGTGCCGGCCTGTTACTGTTAATAATTTTTAAATTATTAAAGCTCAGCTGATGGGAAAGGTTCTTAATATATGCTCCTCATGCACTACATTTTATAAAGCTAACCCTAATTTTGTCACCACAATTTGCTTGCAGGGCATCCAGCACCCAGCCCTGCTGCAGGGGCAATTTACAGACCCCTCCTCTGGAATGGCATTGCCTGGGGAGACAGGCAGCCTGCAGAACTTCATCAGTATTTCCATCTGAATTACTTATTTTTTATGTCTTACAGCTTTTTGTTCCTAAGTATTTATGAGCTCTTAAAGCTTTCCATTTCAGCCTTGCTTGTTTTTTCTCCCCTTTAACCTCTGTTTTAGAGGAAAAAAAGAGGAAAACTGGAGAAACTCAAGCTCTACACATAATATTGAACTTATCAGCAGAAAGGAGTAAAGCAAGAAGACCATTTTGAAAAATGACAGCATTTCCCCAAAGCTGTCTCCTTTATCTGAGGCTCCAAAAGCCCATTTAAAAAAAAAAATTCCATATAAAAATATTACAGTTAGAATACCCTAACAGACACTATTTCTGTGCTTGTAACAGTCCTGATCCAAAGTTTGTTGGACTCTGCAAAGAAACTCCCGCTGACTTGAGACGGATTTGACTAATCCTTTAGCCTTTAATTGACTAATTCAGATTTTGTGGCCACGAGCTACTGGTTGAAACTTTGCTTTTCCTGATAGCAGCATTTGTTTTATGTAAAGAACTACTAAAAGAAGTGATTCTATAGCTATCTCAAAAATAAACATTGGTGACTGAGCAATGGTTTTATGATCATTTAATGGACACCTCTATGATAGTGTTAGGATGCTGAAACAGAGGCCATCAGCCACACCTGTGATTGTATCTTTATGGCTTTGAACGACCTGTTTCAGCCTTGTGAAAAAAGGCAGCAATCTCATCTCTAAAGGCATCAGAAAATAGCCTGATACTGTTTGATCCCAGTGGATCATCACACACAAAGCAAAGCAATGAATCTCACACGGAGCCCACACCTGGGACAAGCTTTGGGCCTGACTAGTTTTGCAGTTTCTTTTTTTGGAGGAAAACCCAGCAGACTTGTCAGGCTCCAGGAGAAATTTTAAGTAAACAAAGGTAGAAAAACCCCAAAGATAGCAATAGTATGCTTCAAGGAAATTGCAGTTTTGGACCCATCTGCCTTGGCATTGACCTTTTAACTACTTCAGAAGGAAGATGCATTATTAAAAAGGCCCATTACTGTTAATCAGCTTCCTTTCCCATTTCATTGCCAGACGTAGGAATGTTCATTAAGGCATAATGTATTTACTTTCAGTTCTAATAAACTTAATCACTGGGAAAAAAAAACCACTCATCAGTCTGTGTCTATTTTTTAAGTTTGTCAGTAAGCTCCATTATAAAGTCTAGACATGGGCTTTGCAGGGTAGACGCAATTCTGACAATCTTTTTGGAGGGAGAGAATCAAACCAGTAAACTTCTATCACCTTTATCCTAAGATAATAAACTTCTATCACCTTTATCCTAAAGATAAATGATGTCAATAAGCCGATTTCTCTGGTTTGCTCACAGCCATGCAGAGCTGCTTACAGAGAACAAAACAGCCCAACGAGGAGCAGATGGAGAACACTTCTCCCAGAGGGGCTTTGCTTCCAAATATCACCTCCCTTATTGCCTCACACAGCAGGTAAGTGATGCTTTGTGACTGCCTGCTGCAGAGGAACTTCTTCCAGCCCATTCCTACCCTAGCACACAGCCTGCAATGCCAGGGTTAGGAATTTAGTAAGCCATCTAAAGCTTTTAAGACCCAAAAAGCAGCAGGGAGCTGAGGCAAGATGCAGCCTGCTCCCTGTGCTGCTTGGTTTCTCTGTGAGTGCACTTCAGCCACAGCAAGGAGCAGGGGCTGGTGAGGACAGGGAAGTTTGCATGAGCCAAGCAAGGAGGTGAATTTGTTGTGCACAAATTCCTGCACAAACATTCATGGGAGTTGCACTACAGCACTGTGTGGATGATGGTTTCAAATCCAAATCAGCCAGCTCAGGGTCCTGAGGCACAGCATCCTAATGCTTTCCTAGGGATTAGTCTGATGGGTTTGGAGCTGGCTTAGGTACCTCAGCACTGAGCCATTGAGGGCTGGCATGGAGCAGCAAAGTCTCAGACTCTTCCATGATGCTTTCCCTGGCAGACAAGCTGTGGAGACAAGCAGACTCCCTCCCTGAGCACAGCCACACCCCACAGACTGCTGCCCACAGAACCCAAAATGCCTGAGGTCAGCACCAGACCTCCCCACTGGTCCTACATTCTACTGTCAAAGTGCATATAAAGGATACACAGTTATTTGCACATCATTGTGGATTTCATTGTGTGACACATTTTAGGTTTTGAGACCAAGAAGTGCAACATTTCTTTGGTTTTTACACATTTTGCATGTCATCCTTCGGGTCTCCTCTTTAAACCTCTGCTCAGATACCTTCCTTCCCTCCTTCCTAAAAGATGTGTTGTGTTTATCAGACTACACAGGGTATCCAATGTGGGTGCTTATTTTATGTCAGGTTTGTGATTTCGTGTTGGGAAAACATGAATGCAAAATTTGAATGTGTCTCCTCTGCTTGTTGCACAAGAGCCTGCACACTTCCAAGCTGAACCAAAATGCGAACTAGACACAGCATTAGTTGCCTGGCTGGTTTCCAACAGCCACTTCAAAGCTTCCACAGTGACGTGTTTCAAAACCAGTCATGGTATTGAACATCTTCTACAAGTATTTGATGTCTTGTGTTCCTAGTAAAATGGAAAAAAAACCCAAACCTAACATTGCAATTCCCTGTGAATAATTCAGAGTCAGAGGAAAAGGCAGCAGTCCCAGCTCCTGCACCACTCTGCCTTGCTGCAGTTAGGGACCAGCTCACCTCTGCACTCCCTTATTCCCCAACTCTTCTTTAGAGCTACTAAAGCCACAATGGCTCAGAAGATGTCTCGCCATTGCAGAATAAGCTGGGAGCATCAGCCTGTCAAGGATCACAATTCAGAAACAAAACATTCACATTCTTCATTGTCCCTGGCCAGGATGGATAGGGATCAGCAAGATTAGAGGCTCAACAATCCACAGCTCTTTCCTGAGCTATCCAAATCCCTTCTTAAATACATATTCTGGCAACATCCATTTGCAATCAAGCCATTCAAATTAAACAAATGAGACTCACTTGTAGATCCAAGGCTGCAATCTTGCCTTTATCCCCCGAATTCCTCGTGTATTCCTCTATGGTCCATGATGGCTGGGCACGTTTCACTTCAGCCAGCTCTGTCAACCTCATGTCTGTGTAGAGAGGGTTGCTTTTCATGTGTGACTTGAGTGATGCAGGGTAGGGATGAGGACTAAAGACTTGTTCAATCAAGAAAGCGTCTTTTGGCTGTTTAGAGAGTCTATGTGGCTGTGGGATTTCATATTGCCTGTCTGCCTGCAATAGGGTTTAAAAGAATTTGAGAGAAAAAACAAGACTATGAGGGAGTTAAACACAAAAGACAGAGATATTCCTTTCAGAAGCACCATATGATAAAAAATAGATCAGCTAGGATAAAGGTTTTGGATGGCCTTCATCCATTTGCCCACCTTCTTCTCACAAACCAAAGAGGTATTGAGGTATTTTACAGACACAACTCCAACACGAACACAATGCTGACATAGCAGAAGAAATTTAGGGTTTGTGCTGTTCAGAGATCAAAAAAATATTCTGAAAATGGCCCTGACATCCAGAGAAGCCCAGCTGATCTGCAAAAGCTGAGAGACACAAGAGGCTTCCAGGTTTCTGTTTCCAGATCAAATCCTAACATGAATTATTCTTCAGGGATGCCCCCAGCCTGACACTGCAGCATCCATGGTACCATCCAGTGTCAGCCCCAGGCCACTGAAGGAGTGTGGGAGGGAGTCTCAAAATCAGCATGTCATCCTAAGCAAAGCAATGTACACAAAAGCCAAGGTTTGGGCTGACTAAGGATGGCCTTCCTCCCCCTCTGCAGTCTAGCAATAACCCATGGTTTGTGGTTTCTTGTTCACCCAAGCATACCTCTTTCCACCAAACCTCTTCCTCTTTGTTCTCAACCCTTCTCTGCCCTCACACCCCATTGCAGAAGGCACAGCAAGCCTGACAAGGGGCTGCAGGACCCCCTCCCCAAACAGGAACAAGCACCCACCCCATGCAGTCTCACAGAGCAGCACCCAGAGCCCCAAGGACATCCATGGGGACACTGAAGGGGGCACAGGGAAGCTGCTGGGAGCATGGGCAGGGTTTTCTGCCCAGCCAAACCAAGAGCACAACTACGCTGCAGTTCCACAACAGGAGGTTTAAGACTCATTTAAATGACCATGAAAGTCAGATAGAGAGAACATAACTAAAGTGAGCATCTCACAGCACACATATGAGGGTTTCTTTCCTTGAGGGATTTGAATCCATGAATCTATTTTGTTGGCTTTTAAATATGTACATACTTCTCTGAAAAAAGCCATCACAATTCAATTTCAAAATATCCCTTCTAAAACAATCACTAGACAATTTCAATTTTCCCCACACCCTTTCCACCAAGGTAATTACCAGGCCTCCTTATGTTGCTGCAGATGATGAAGAATAGCATCACCTTCCCAAGATGTCACCCACATTACCACCCTTTCTTTGCAAAAAAGCAAAGATTTTGAGAAGCAACTTGGCCATTTTGCAGCTGCCAAGCAAGAACCTACAGGTACAAAATCACTCAATTATGATAACAATAAAGGCAGGCATAACATGGCAAGGCAAAGCATTGTCATACCCCGAGGCTTGTGATGACTGTGGAAGGCATTCATAACCACATTATTTTTAAGCATTTATTATGTGAGTTAAAGTTGAAATTACCTCTTTAGACTTCCTGTGCCAGTCCTTATTTTCTCCTCCATCTCTCTCTTTCACCTCCTCCTCTGTAATGCCAACTTGGTTGGTGTAAGTAATAGCTCTCCAGTCTCGGGGAGAGTTTGAAATACTTGCTATTTTGGATTCGGTCGCACTGTTTTCTTCTGTAAGTGATCTTGATGATCTCCTAGTAAACAAACTTTTTTTTAAGGCTTTTACTCGAAGACTCTCACTATTACTTCCACTGGCATCTGAACAGCACCATTCTGGATTATTCTCCAGTTTGCCTCCATGAGGAGTATTGTGGCACTGAAATATCTGCGGGGAGTTGCTCTCATCTGACGCGGCATCGCTCGTCAAAGAGTTGAGATCTATTTGTACACTGACCTTCTCTGGCTGCTGGATTTTTTGATCCAGCTTGCTTAATTTTCCCAGGACTTGAGAGATTTCTTCTCGGACACCTGAGAGAGATTCCAGTTTCTTCTCTATTTCACCGATCCTCAAGACTAATTTGCAGACACTCGTTTTCAGTTCATCATCTGCGTTACTGACATCTGCCCTGACCACTTTATCCAGTTTGTTACAGGCACTCGCATTGGAGATCTTAGTCAAATTGTGCTCAGGTGAGCTCTCACAGTCTGATTTATGCATCTGAGACAAGGAGCCAGTGCTGTTGTAGCACGAGGACTGCATCACTCCTGTGGACCCGCTGATACTCATGTCATCCAAAAACCTGAAAATGTCACTGATGTCATCACTCACGATCTCAGAGTCGTCATCTGACTGCTTCAGAGAGTGCCGCTCGCCGTACTTGGCTTGGCCTGCTGCACACAAATCCTTGCACTTCTTGTGCTCCAGAACCTGCTGCTCCGTTTGTGTCCCAACACTCATGGTCCTGTCAATGCTTAAGATCTGCACAGAAGTACAGTTAATGCTTTTATCCTTAAACTTTTTGACTGGCTCGTGTTTCTCCACATCTAGAATGGAAGGAATTTCCTTAGGTTTATGCCCATTGGGTTTCACAGCATAGTTTGCCTGCATAATTGGTTGCTGATCCTTTGCATTTAGGTAGGACTGATGCCTGTCAACTGAAGGAAAGTTTGGAGACGGGTTGCTCGAACTCTGGTATCGTGGTTTCTCTTCAGACTGCTTCCTATTAAAAAATGAGCGTTCAAAGTCAGGGACCTCCTCAGTATTTAAACTCCAGCTTTTAGCTGGCCAGGCAGTTTGCTTGGTTGGCTTTCCAGTCCACTTTTTGGTTTCCTGTGGTCCAAGAACAGTAGTTGGGCCAAAATATGTTGAAGCTTGAAGATCATCTAAACTTTCATGCTTCACTCGCCTTTTGTCCGGTATAGGAGAATAAATTGGATTCAAGTACTGGCTGCTGTATGGCATTTCAAAGCTATGGTTGAAGAAAGTCTGCTTAGAGCTTTCTTTCCTGCTCTGAGGCTCTCTGTGTCCATCTTCTGGTGTTTTGTTGGATGGTATTAAGTTGGGAGATATTGTAATCAGATTATGAAAATCTTCTTTGAATATATTTCTTTTCTGGACACACGACTGCATCATGAACGGCTCGTCATTTGAAATGAAAGTTTCTTTTAGGCCTGCACTTATGGGCAAGGAATCCTGGTCTGAAATAGATTCATTTTCAATGTTCATGGGGAAGTAGGTACTCTGCATCTCACATGGTGGGGACGTGGCAATGGAGTAGGATGCCAGTGCCTGCAGCCTGTCCAGAGAGGCAGCCCGGCCCTTCATGTCCTTATTAACACCAAGCAAGAAGTTGGGTTCTGACGAGGGGACGAACTGCTGGCAGTCTTTGCAGTCCATCTTTCTGCATTTTGAAGACCTTCTGACTGGAAAGCCCCGGTTAAAGTCCTGGTCGTTGAGCTCACAGTTGGGCACGCAGTCCGGCACACAGTCTGCCATGTTGCAGATCTCTGTGTCAGACCTGCAGGACTCGAAGGACTCCTTCTTCTTCACTTTGTGCCTTGCAACTGGGAGCTTCTCCTTGGCCACTCCCCCGTTCATTTGTATGAGGTTGAATATTGTTACTATATCTGCTGCAACCATGATTTTCTTTGATTGCTGATTGTTTACAGTGCATCTCATTTTGTCTTTGAACAAAGTCGCTGGGAAATTAGGATCCAGGCAAGCAGTGTAAAACAGCACGCTTCTAAGCTTGGCCAACTGGGATAAATCAAACCTTGCACACAGGGACTTGCAGAGATCCTGGTAAGAAACAGTATTCTGCTTTGTGTCCAGCTCCTCCAATATCTTCACCAGGAAGAGTGAGGATTCCTGGTTGGACTCCATGGCTTAAGCGTATTTTGCCGTTTAGCCTGGAAACCACGTTCCACTTCTACAGCAACACAAAAAAGATTGTAAGTCACCCACAAGTAATACCCAGGGCCTTGCAACTCAGCCAGAGATGGGGCCTGGCTCCCTAACCATGCCATCCAGGGCTTGCTTTTATAACCCATCCTCATGTCCTGAGCTTCAGGCTGCAATCCTAGCATCCAATAAATCGATACTTAAATGGAATCGGGGTTTTATCCAAGAAGGCTCCTTTATGCCAATGTCTACTAAAGCAACCAAGTGAATAAACAGAAGAAGCGTTGGGGAGGCTGAACTAATGGCAGATAGACAATAGCCTGCACGGAATTTTTTACCAACTCGTGATAGGTTCAAAGCACAGTTTAAGCATCAATTTGTCTGCAATCATTTCAGTCCTAGCCTAACCAGGGCTGATCTACTGCACCATGACATATTTTCATATCTGAATGCAAATGGCTCTGAAGAAGATTTTCTGTCAATAAACTTCTGACAGGTTTTTAGAAGTTATCTGAGAACATAATTGCCATCTTGCTTACTTTAAACCATTATTTTCTCCTCTGCTCTGAATTATCTCCTTTGGATACTTTGACCAGATATTTTTTTCCAGAAATACCTTTTCAGGAATGGAAAATTTGCCAGGTCCCACATGAAAAGTGTGTGTGGGCCCCAACTGGACTCTAAAGTTCAAAATCTAGCAAAGAACAGAAGGAGTTAAAAAAAAATAAATCTTACTGAACCTTGAAACCTATCCAGCAGATGCTAGAGGGCTGGCTGCCAATCAGGATGGATTTGAAGACAGAGAAATATCAAGGACAGAGAACATCCTCTTCAGTGATGTGCTCCCAGTGAAGCCTAGAAGTGCATTTCCATTCACCATCCCAAAATGACAGGGCAGAGGTGAAGAGCAAAAGCTTCACATTTATGTGGATAACAGGAATAGCTTGAACAAGCACAGCTAACACTAGCAAACATCTTGGGGAGAATATAAACCCCTGCACTTTCAGAATGGAAAACAACCTTTAGCGATTATGGATTAGGAAAGGATGTTGATGATTTTTCATCCATCTATTGTGAATATCCTTGTCGGCGTCTCTGCTGTTGCCTACTAGGAAAGACAGAGCACAGGCTGATGCAGTCTGCCAATTGCTGTGTTTGGTCACCCTGTCTTTGTTATTCTTACTGATAGGAATGACAAAAATCTTCTCAGTCTCCCAAAAAGGTACATTATCTTCCCCCATTCACTGCCACCCTTAGATGCCCCCTGGAACTGGCCTCTCCTCCATCAAGTGCAGAATATCCACCCAAATGGCAAAGCACTGAAGTCAACATTGCAAGGTTTATTATTACTCATTCTAAAAGGCACATTCTGGTCAAAGACCTGAGGACTCCTGAGCACCACTCCAGAATCCAGGGCTCCTGTTCCATCTCCTGCCCTGACATCACACATCAGTGATTGCTGTCAGTGTCAGAAGCCAGAGTACTTCAGCTGTCATAACAAATAGCTACCTAAAAGAATACGAAACAAACCTCCATATGAACTCCATTGTTTATTTAAATAACATCTCTCTACTGTGTGTGATCAGGAGCTGAGCAGCAGCAACGTGAATGTGATTTCTGTGATTGTAAACACAGCTCTCAGAAAGCAATGGCTACAGGGATTTTCCAACACCTCTTCTGCATGCATGTTTGCTTTTAAAGCTCCTCTATTATGCATAGCAGCACAACTCTTCTGCCAGCTGACAAAGGAGAAAAAATGTTTTACTGCTCTGTGCTCAGCTCCAAGAAGTAATGCAAAAGGCTGGAGGAGGGTGCTTGTATCCTTGTTCTCTCAGCAGAGTGTGCTTGGAGGCACAGCCTCTTTCACAGCCTGCCTTTGTATTTCTCTGACATGCCACCATTAATGATGCTCCCATGCTAGGTCCAAACTCTGCTAGTTACCATCAGGGCTACCAAGTTCTCACAGAATAAACTTCACGTGTGGGGCTCAGAGACATTCCCAGCTGACAGGGAGCTGGCATTCCAAGTCAATTTTCTGCATGTTATAAATCTGCCACTTGGGGCAGGAGTGAAAATATGTCTTTTTGTCACCTCCAGGCTGAATACCAGCAAAAGCAACTATCTCCTCCTATTTGTAAATTCACAGCTTCTTGCCAGCCCCTCACCTGGATGTACATTTTCACAGCCTGATGCACACCCTGCACTGGCCCACCAGCAACCTGCCTTCTCCCCACTCACACTCCTGCTAAAACACCCAAGTAGCCAGTTTGCACTAATGTATTTTTGAAAAGTGTCAACCCATTTTGTTCCCCACCCTTCTGTCTTTACTCTCTCGTCCCAGTGAGGATATCCCAGGTACAGCTTCTTGAAAATCTTTCCTTTGCACCAAGCCATTCTTTGTGTAACCGAAGGTTTTAACTTCAATTCAGGTTTATAAACACCATGAATCTGGTAAAACTCAGGTGCAGCCTGATTTGCAAGGCTGCTGAGTGATGACAAGCTCAGTAAGCTGAGTGGAAGCCCTGCTGCATACCCCCAGTCTCATGTTGCTTGTACTTAGCACCAAGAAGGACCCTTGTTTTGGGGACCCCAATCCATACACAAGCAGAAAGGCAGAGGCACTGAAGCACAGACCCAAAGCAGGAGAGCCCAGCTAGGCTGGGTTAGCCCAGTCCCACCCCTGTGCTCCCAGACCCAAGCCTGGCAGGTGACAGTCAGCTATAAAGCAGTGAGAGGTCAGGGATGTGACAGAGGCTTTGAGACAAGGGTGACCAGGAGAGAGCTGAACCTGCTCAGGTGGGAATTCAGCCAGTTCATTCAACTGAGACTCAGCTATGGGAGGTGGAAACTGAAAAGGCAGGTTGCAAACTCAGATATAGGCCTTGAGGAAAAGAAAGCTAGCTAGGAGCTGGAATAATTTCTTCTTCACCCCTTGGCTGTTCACAAACAGCTTTTTGGTGTGACAGAATTTTAGGTATGAAAGATATCTCTGGGCTTCAGCCTGAGCATGGAAATTGGTGCTCCCTTGTGCCAAAGCATCAGAAACATCGCTGCTAGTGGAGCACCAACAGATTGGGGCTGTGAAGAACAGGATGTACTACCCCTAAGGATAATATATAAGGGCCTTGGAATCTTGTTTCCTGGTTCAGGGATGTAAAAAACCTGGTGCCAGAATTTTTAGTGGCACATTAAGCTCCTCTGCCTCTTGTCAAGCCTCCTAACAGCCTGCGACAAAGACAGGTGCTTCTTGGCAGGCCAGCCCAGGAGCTGCCACATCCCGGGTGCCAAGCACTTGGCCAGGCACCATCCGAGCCATTATGTCCGTGCTCATTCAGTATCTCTCAAAGCACGACCAGAATAGAGCTAGACGTGGCACATAAATGCAGAGCTCTGAAATGAGCACAGGAAGGCCTTTTAAAGAGGGTACAGGGTCACGAATCAGTCAAAAGCAGCAAAGCAAATGGAAGCACCCACAGCAAGAGCAGCACACAGGGTCCCCTCAGATGGCCTCAATTCCACCAAGGTCCTCGTGCCTTCCCCTCACTGCCAGCTGCCACACACACCCTCCAAACCCCTCCTCAAACTGACTTTGGTCTCCAGACACATGGAGTTCCCCACACAAAGGGATGGGATCTGGCTTATTTATCTCCACCAAGACCATCTCTGACCAAAGGAGCCACTTAACATTTCATCCTTAATGATTTTGTTATATTAACATTGGAAGGGTCGCTTTGACTCAGCTTCCCGAGATTTGACATTTGCTGCTCTAATAGCACAATTATATCCCAGCAGGGGCTTGTGGAGCATCAGATTGCACAGCCAGTCGATGGGGGCTGGCTCTCCTTGCACACAGATGAGCTCCAGACTTACCACAAATCGATGTCTTCTTGCCCTGCACCAGGAGCAATGAACTGAGCTCTCATCTTACCACTGACCCACTGGCTCAGCCTCTGGAGGAGAAGTCCAAGAATATTACAATTGCAAGCTCCATCCCCAGAGGAGCTCTCTGCTGCACAAAGGGAATATACTGTTCTATTTTCTGGTGTCTTTAGGAACCAAGCCTCCATGAAACCTCTCCCCTGTGGTTCTCCAGACCAGGGGAATCTGCAGACTCTTTCATGCATCTTGCTTCCTTGCAGGAAAGCCAGAATGCACCTCCCATCCTTACCACCTCCCAAATCAGCAGTGGGATGGGGGTGCTCCCCTCATCTCCTGCCTACGCTATGAAATTGCCATCCACAGGAATTCATGGAATTAGAACTGCTTCCCAGTTGCCCTGGCTGCTTCCCTGTGACTCCTTCAGCCCAAACCCTGCCCTGCCAAATGGTCTAAGGGCAGCACACATTGGGACAGATAAACCCCAGCAGAGGATTCAAGAGACAGTCCCACCACTCGACTTCCCTGAGCAGCTGCAGGGTGGCAAGGTGCCCTGCACGAGTCTGAATCACGGCCACCGGCACACAGACCACGTTATCTTCCTCTCTTATTTCCTCCTTCATTTCCTTCCCCGTTCTTTGTGCCACTGACATTTGCTCTCCCCATCTCCCAATATCCACAGCAGGTGCAGCTAACACACAGATGTGACTCTCCCTTTGACTTGCCAGCCAAGAGGGAAACAGCATCCTTGTTTTGTCCCCCCCATGGTGACAAACAGGCCACCCCAGAATGCCTCTACAGCAATGCAACAGCAGAGTGATCCTTGCATAAATCCCCTCAGAAAGAGCCAGCCACTCCAGCACAGCACAACATTAATACAGAGCCAGTGATATGCTGTTTTACTATTAACTTGGGCTCATAAATCATTCAGCCTGCCTTCCCAACACCAGATACTATAAAACAAGGCAGGCAACGCTTGCCTCACATGAAATGTAACCCATCAAGACGGAATTCAGTTTTTGTTTTCTCCCACACTCATAAATCCATTTCTCTGCCAAAACATTAAGAAATTTCTGATGAAGGAATAGGGACCTCGAGCCCCATCTGGCTTCCACTGCACACAGTCACAGGAGCTGGCACTCAGGGAAACAATGCCCATTTCCACACACCTTATTCCTCCTCCTCCCTCCAGCCTTCTGCCGCTCATTAAAAAGAAAACTAAAACACACACTTTGGAGCCCTGCCCGTGCAATGGCAACTGTTCCTCTCCACCTTTCATTGATGAGAAAACTCCTCCTGACCAGTCTGGCACAGGCTGTCTCCTCCGGAGCATCTCTGTGGCTGCGCAGGAGCAGGGTGGGCTCGGTCCCTGGGGCAGGAGGAGGTGGGTGCTGGCTGCCGGCGGTGGTTTTTATTCACTCCTCCAGAGCCGAAGGGAAGGCGCCGCTGCGTGCCGGCAGCTCAGGGTGCCTGTGCACCGCTCTGGCCAGCGGCTCGCTGCTGCTGCTCTGCATGGGAAGGATGCACACCCCGCACCTCCCGGGCATCCCGCTGCCAGCCCACTCCGAGGGTCACCGGGGGTCGCTGGGAACAGCACAGGAGGAATAAGCCGCTGTTTTCTGGCTCTTATCCTGCGTGAATGAGCCCTGGGAAACCGCGCTTTACAAACCCAGCTCCTTACCAGAGGCAGGCTCTGCTGTAAAAGGACTCTGCACAACACTTCAGCTGCCTCAACATCCCAGAATTCAGCGGTTTTTAAAGGATCTGAGTGCATAAATTGATAGGGAACTTGTGGATAAAAGCAGGGGACCCTCATGGCTGTGAAAGAGCTCAAGTTGAACAGGGTTTGCCATTGATTTTTCTTGCACAGTAACATTAGGCTGATTATCTGATTGTTTGCATGGTTCAGTTATGCAATCCAGGTTAAGGTATCTCTACGATCTGGGAAAGTGCAAACAATCATTCTAAAACTGCAATAAATTACTGGAATTATTACTGCATCATATACTCTTGGTTATTCTTTGCCAACTCTTGGCCCATTCAGACACACACAAATACTGCCCTCCCCATACATCATTAGAGACACATCCAAGCCACGTTTTTACCGGAATTTTTTGTATAAGTAGACACCATTAAAAATACTGACAGACAAACACAAAAAAGTCTAATTGAATTAAATGTGAGCAATTTATCCCATCTGTGGGCATCCTGGATTTTTGCACAGCAAGTCTGTAACAATCTCACTGCCACCCTGCTCCTTCGCCCTGGTGGGTCCAGTTTCCCTGATCCCCATCCCTTCAGACTCCGTTTGGAGGTTGGGGTCCCTGGGGCTCAGCCCAAGGGTCACCCACTTGCCCCTCTCGGGCAGATCCGGATGTGCGGGACTAAAGTGGAGCTGCCGAAGTCCCAGACGGAGTTTCAAGATTTTGGAGCATCCCCTTTTCCTAGAGAGCTTAACAAAGAGGCAGGACCCCGGGGCACCCACAGGGGCTGAGAGGTCTCTTACCTGCGCTTACTCCTCCTTCTCCCAGCCCAGCGCGGGGAGCCGGTGCTGAGCCCG
>NW_005054313.1:1162354-1175722 GCF_000277835.1 Geospiza fortis | reverse complement strand
GCTGTCCGGGCAGGGGACAGCGCCCGCGGACCGGGGACAGCGCCGGCCGCAAAGGGGGCAGGAGAGGGAAAGGGGTGCCCGGCGGGAAAGGAGCCCGACCCTTCCCAGCCAGGGACATGGAGAGCAGCACTCTGAGGAGGAGCGGCTGATGGAGCCGGGGCTGTTCAGCCTGCAGGAAAGGCGAGGCGAGGGTGACTTCATGGCTCTTTACAACTCCCTGAAAGGAGCTGGTAGCCAGGTAGGGGTCGGTCTCTTGTCTCAGGTGACAGGCGATAGGGCAAGAGGAAACGGCCCCAAGTTGCACCAGGGGAGGTTGAGGTTGGATATTAGGAAATAGTTCTTCGCTGAGAAGTGAAGCCTGTAACACACTGCCCCGGGAAGTGGTGGAGTCACCATCCCTGGAGGTACTTGTAGACGTGTAGATGTGGCACTTGGGAACATGGTTTCGAGGTGAGTTAACACTTGGACTTGATGATCTTAGAGGTCTTTCCCAACCTAAACGATTCCGTGATTCTGTGACAGCATCCAGTGCCCGCCTTGTACCCCCAGTGCCCACCCTGCATGCCCAGCACCCCCGGGGCACCAGGGCCACCAGTGCACATCCCTGTACTGCACAGCTGCCCTCAGGCAGGTGGTCCTTGCAGGGATGGGGTCTGGGGGTGTAGGAAGGGGCTGCAGGGTGTGGGGGTCCCCGCCCCAGGTGTGCCGTGGTGCACGCGCAGTGCCCAGGACACGCACGCTCTCCGTCTGGGCAGGCAAGGTCTGACCTCAGCCACAGCACTGCCTCTGCCCCTGCTGCTGGCTGGCCACGCCACACAGAAATACTGCAGAGAGTTTTTAATAGAGGTGTTGCTGGGTGAAATAAAGCAGGAAGATGTCAAAGGCTCCACTTCTCCTCTCACTTGCACCGTTTGGGGAGCAGGCTATCGGCTTCCCTTTCCTAGATGAACTAATTTGAGGGGTTGTATGCACAAGCACATCACAGCCATCAGACCCCTATGGACAAACTGGCCTAAAACTATGTGGTTTACTTATTCTGACAACCTTGGGAACAGAGCTCTCTGCTTTCCTGAGAAAAACAAGGAGTCAGGAGGGGGTTTTTATTTAAAACCCACTGACTTTGAAGAATATTGTGTGTGATTCAGTGTATACATAATGTCTGTAAAGACAACACACACAGCAGCTAATACAAGAGGAGAGGGTAAACATACATCCTAGAAAATGGAAGAAAAACATCTTTATACTACATTATTCTTACCACTACTTAACAGCATTAAAAGAAGGAGTGTCCTTGGGCCTCATTTCCATGCTTTTGTCAGATTTTTTCGTCTATGAGTATCCATTTACTTGCAGATTTCACGGCTGGGTGATTTCAGCCCTACACCACTTCCTAGAGTACATGCCTTCAGGTCATCAGAATAGTCAGAAGAACTCTCTGACTACTTCAGAGTAGTACAGAACTACACACACCAGAGAATAAATAGAAAACATCTCTTACCCCAAGTTCAGGTCTAGCTGATCTTACTTGATTTTGCCCAGGTTCTGAGAGGTTTCCAGAGCTGGCTCCCATAGCTACCACCAGAGGAAAATTTGGTGACTTCGCCTTCTGCCTTCCTTGCTGCACCTCAGCACACAGAAATTACATTTAACTGATGGCAAGGGTTTCATTATCTTCTTGTGGGCTGTGACTAGCAGCATTCAATTAGGAAGCACCTGCAAAAATTGGTTTGAAACAGTTAAACACGGTGCAGACTCATACACACAAGATGTTGATTTTACACTGGGAGGTGTGTCCCAAGGGCAGCAGGGCTGGCTCCCCTTGGGGCTGGAGAAATCCTCTCTGAGCACTTGGGGTGCTGCAGGGACACCTGCCCCCCTCCCTTTCCCTTGCTTTCCAGTCTGGACTCCAGCTCTCCTCCTTCCCCAGGCCAGATTTGACAGCAGCTTCAGTGGGAATTTCGTCCAAAAGGAGAGCATGGATCAGCTCTCCCTGTCCCCATTCTCTGCCTAATTTTAGCACCATCAACTCCTGTCTCCCCTTGCCACCTTTCCTTGACATTTCTGCTTTGTTCTTCACTCTTCTTTTCCCTTTCATCTCTTTCCTTCAGCAGCTGGCACATTTACCTTGTCTGGCTCCCCCATAGCTTCCACCTTCCCTCCAGCTTCCTTTCCCTCTGCTTCAGCAACTCCTTCCAAACTAAACAGGTGACCCACAGGATGTAGATGTCTCCTTGAGCCAGGGGTGTCCAGGACTGAGCACCAGTCCCAGTTTGATTGGCACCAGTCCCAGTTTGATGTCGATGTCTCCTCGAGCCAGGGGTGTCCAGGACTGAGCGCCAGTCCCAGTTTGATTGGCATCACAGTGCTGCAGAAATAGTGCCCAGTTCCTCACAATCTCTGCCCTATGCAGCACAGCCCTAACATAAAGATATTTCAGCCCAATTAGGTTGCCAGGGCCAGAGCACATTCCTCATTCATACGTGATGCCAATTCCAGCTACACAAAAATGAATGCATTGCCACTGTCCTCTCTCACAGCAGCAGTGGTGCTTTTTATTTGTGCACAGGAATAGTTCCACAGGGCTGGAAACCCTGAAGCTGATGGATGGAGAAGGGGAAACTGATGTTGAGGGTAAAATCTAGGAAAGAAAATCCAGCTTTCATCACTGCAACACTCACTAGATGTTTCTCTGAAACTTTTTGGCTCCCTTTCCACGTGAACAACACCCTGTGGAGGGGCAGGCTTTTTCCACTCTTGTCTTATCCACAGTCTGCTGCAAAATGTCCTCTCTGTTGCAGCCCCTCTAGAGCAGTGTGCATCCAAGGAGCCAGCACAAACATCAGCAAGCCTGGGCTCAGGGCTCTCGCTTGGCTTTTCCTCCTGCCGGTGGCTGCAGCACCACACAGCTGCTATGTGCTCCTCTTGCAGAGACTCATACAAATATTTATAAATTCAGCCCAAGCTGTTTGTCCCACTGACAGCAAAGGGACTGCCCCAAGGGCTCATCTGAAAGCACTAACAAGTCTTCGTGCAGAAAGTCTTTTCTTCACCTTCTTTATTGTGACCTCTGGGCAAATTTGCGCCTTTAGAAAAACAAGACCAAAAACCCATCAGTCAACTCGGTGTTTTAGCTGCTTTCAGGAGCCCCCAAACCATTTCCTGGTGAATCTCTTCCACTAAGACATAAAAGAAAACAAATTTCGTTAAATGGGAAGTGACTTTACCTAGCACCTTCCTCAGCGCAGACATTTCTTAAACAGCTAGCAGCATTCGAATGGTATTAAACTGAAGAAAAAACAGTCCTTTGCCAATATCACCTTTAGTGCAGAGACTAGTTTATGTTTTCCAGTGTTCCAGTAGTAAATCCTTAATCTCTTCTGGGTTTGCTTTTAAGAGAAAGAGAATATCTAAAGCCCAAAGCATAAGCCTGTGCTGGGAGTACAGTTAGTTACACTCCAAGCAGACAAGCTCTCTCTGAGCCTGCTGTGCTCCCTGAAGTCTTTAACCAGGATTTGGGAGAGCAAGGCAACCTCTGGGGGAAGAGCCAGACAACCCAGGGCACTGCTTTCTTCCTCTCTGGATGAAACATTGAATCCTTTCCTAGCTTAAAGACAAATACTAAAACTTTCTCCATCGTTAAACAGCACTTAGCAATACGGAGCCTGCAGATTGCTATTTTTATCAAGTACTCCGAATTTGCACTTCCTCTGAAATCTCAGCAGGGTCTCAGTATTGCTGAAGCTGACTCCTGCAGCCAGCATGCACACAGGCTGTGCCTGGAAAAATGCATCTTGGAGCTGGCAGCAGTTATCAGTGAGTGATTGATAATGGGCAAACTTCTTGTTCAGCTAAACGGGCTTTGGCACAGGATCACTTGAAATATAACAACAACCAGGAAAAAAAATTAAAAAATCAGTCTGTTGAAGAGCATCCACCCATACCAGATGTGCTGACTGGAGAATATGCCAAATTCCTCAAAGCAGTACAACTTGACAGCAGTTCTAGGCAGAAGTGATATTTTTCCCCCAATGTATTTACAAACAAAAAGAACTGTAACTGTAGAGTAGGATGGATAAGTTAAAATATTTTTGTGACTATTGGTCTAAATTTTTAAATGAGTTTCCCTCTGCTAAATTGATTTTTTTTTCAGTGGGTGTGGCAACAACTGGCTTTTGCTGGCACAAACACCTGTGAAAAACATACACCTGCCCCTATACTGCATGTTTGAGCATTTGTAAAGTGCACTTGTAAAACCACGTAGAAAAACACTGATGACTAAAGTGGCCATGAGCTAATCCATCAGAGAGAAGAAATGTTAGATTTAGGTTTGTTTAACCAACTTAAACTCAAAACCAGAACAATTTCATTATTTACATTCATGACCAATACTTCTCTAAATGAGCCTTCGCTTCTCAGTTCTGGTCTTTGTGAATGCATTGCTAGCCATGAGCAAAAGGGGTAAGATTCAGACATTTCTCATGTCATGGCACAGACAAGCTCCTTTCTGGAGTGAACATGCACAAAAGCACAGGTGCAACAGATTTTAGGTCAAAAGTGAAGGAAAAGATAATCAAGGGGTTGCTTTTGAAGTGCAGCCCCAGGAGGGAGTGAGTGCTGCAGGCTGGGCAGATGGAGCCACTGTGGCTCACGTTTATCCATGCCCTGCCATCACTCCTGCTCTTGGGGCACTGCTCCCCCTCCATCTCACAGGTGAAGGCAGCAGCAAGTGTGACAGGTAACCACCTGCTACTTTGCAGGGCTCCCTCGAGCACAGCCCCACAACAGGCTGTGTGGGATCTCAGGTCAGGGCTGGAGAGGTGCTTGTTCCCTGTGAGCTCTTGGGAAGGTGTTACCTTCCATAGCGAGTGCCAGAGAGGTGAAGGTGCCTCCAAGCTGTGCAAACTACCTGCAGGTTTCATGCACGTTCAGGTGAATTTTCTGTGCAATCTGTCTCTCTGTTGGTTACTGGCTCACCCCCAAGCCCATCCAGGTTTTCTAAAGGAAAATCAAAATCAGCTTCCCAAGAGGGTCAAAACCTGAAGGAAGGTCTCTGTCGTGCAGTGATGCTCTGTGATGGAGGGTGGCACAGCTCTGCCTCCCTGCTGGCTTCAGCCCTCACACAATTTCCATTTTTCTGGGGTGACCTGACCAAATGTCCACTGAAGGCAGAGGAGACTTTCCAGTCGTATCGATGGATGTCTGATGGTGCTCGCTGGCACTCAGTAATACACTAAACAGATTCCTTGTGGTCACCAAGGAATTCACAAATGCCTTAGCTTTTACTGCCCTGAGTAATTATTTATTGGGATGGCCTTTTTATAGAATCTCCTTAAAATGTCCATCCAGGTTTTAAGGCCAGTGGAGACTATTAGCTCATCAGTCTGCAAAATAACATATCCCATAGCATTTCACTCAATAACCACCACTGTGTTTAGCTCAGCAGTTAGCATTTGATTAAAAAGCATCTTCCAGAAAAGCCTGCAGTCTCCACTGAAGAAATAAAGAAATTAAGAAACTACCATTGCCTTCAGTGGTTTATCTGGTGCTTCATCTCCTCTTCGGTTTAAAAGTAAGATGTATTTAATACAGAATATCCCCCACCTTTGAGCACCTCTGGACACTTGGCTGGGGAGCACCAACATCTCCAGCCCAGCATCCTCACAGGTTTGTATCCCCCATAGCAGTGTGACACAGCGTGCCTTGCAGAGAAATGCCTGGAATTGTTATAGGGGATTGACCACAGCATCCCAAAAAACTCACTTCCTTTTCTAACCAGGACATGGATTGAGCTATTCATCCCAATTCCAGCCTTGCAGCCTGAAAAATGAAGGAAGAATCTTTGCAAATTATTGTTGAGGAAAAGGACAAGTTCCCATTTCTTCCAGGTGGGTTGGAGGAAAGCAACCATTGCTGTGATGGAATGGTTTAATTCTGACTCCTTCTCCATCTGAATCACAAGTTGCACTGCTTTGCCTTTTTCTCCCTCAGTATTTCTGTCTTGCTTGTTCTAAGCTCCAGTTTTCCATCTCCTTTGTCAGTTTTGCTCCAGGAAACAATGTCACATTGTGGGAACAGGTCCAGTTTGTTCATGTATGATGGTGGGCAGGGATGCACCTCCACTTAACCTTGGCTTCTTTGGCCCTGCTTTTATTTAGAACCATTTCCTGGATCTTCACTGGGGGAATAAGGATCATGTATTAACCAGATGCTCCAAGGCTTTCAAGGGATGGAGCAATATGTTCTGGCTGAGCCCATGCAAAGTGGAGTCAAAAGTGAACTTTTGCAACAACAACAACAGCTGCTGTGTGAGGGCCAAGGTCAGCTTCCCTGGGAGGGGAATTGGGGAAGGCCTGTGGGAGAGGATCTGTACAAGCTCTAAAGGAGCTCTTTCACATGTTTCAGTTCAAATCTCTAAATTGTTCCCTGCTCCCAGTATCCATACCTCTGAGCTGAGTTTGTCTGCCTTAAAATCCTTTGAAACTCTGTTTTTGTGCTCCCAGAGTGAAGAATAGTTCAGAGTGTATCTATGGAAAAGCCATTCCTTGCTGCCGTCTCCAGGCCACTTTGTACCTCAATGTGGTGCAAAATCCACTGGCTGCCATCCAAAGACCCACACAGCAGCACACATCAGGTTGTGTCTTCAGGCTTGGTAGGGTTAAATCACTCCCTTCATTTGAAGTTGTCAGCAAAATCTCATTGATCTCAGCAGCCCTGGGGTTTCCCCAGTAGCTGCTAAGACCAGAGCAGGCAGTGTGACGCCCTCTGACTGCCCCTGGAGAGCAAGGGAACAGCATCTCCACGCATTCCCATTCCCTTCTGCTCCTCCCCTGTGGCACTGGCTCACTCACAGGAGGGACTGCATGATATAATAAGATGCATCATAACAAGATGTCTTTATAAGCCAAAAAGTCGTGCTTCTCCATGCTGGGAAAAACAGCAGATGAATGACCCACATGGATCACAGTAACTTCAATTACATTATGGAGACAGTGAACTGTTTGTGGCACATCCTGTACAAGGCTCTTGAACCACAACAAATAGATTGAAACCTCTCTAGCATTTAATCTTTTCTCCCATTGACCATGGGCAGGTCGTACAGAAAAAGAATCTCTCTGCCTTCTGTGCCTGTATTGCATTTTATTAGGTTTGCAAGGTTTGCTCCCTGTGTGAGTTACTCTAAGACCTCACTCTTCCCCTGTGATGTCCAGGGGATTATACTGACAATGCAGCCCAGCTCTTCCATAATTGCTTTATCAGTGGGGACCATGTAAAACCACATTTTACATGGCACTTTTGGCATAATTTGTTTTGCTCATGGGAGAGATTGAATACTTAAAGGAATTGCTCTTGTGCTCTGTCCCAGAGAGGATCCATGAGGTGTGTCACACCTGACCTGCTTGTGTGCATCAAATCCATGAGGACTCAGCAAAGTCTTGCCTGGAGGTACAGAGACAAGTCCACGCAGCAGCAGCAGCAGGGAATCAATGCCTCATGCCAAGAAGCTGCATCTATTCCCAGCTGGGCTGGGGCTGAGCAGGTTTGCTCAGTGCAAGAAGGTACCACGAACAGTCCAGCCTGACTGCTGGTGCCAGCTTCTGGGCAGTAAGTGCCAAGGTCAAGGATGTACATGCCCTGTGAGCTGCACTCACAGGCAGTGATGCCATGGCCCCTGTTTTCAGCTCCCAGCTGAAGCTGGGAAGGATGGAAATGCAGCTGTTGCCTCCCACCTCCATGCATAGGGAAAGAACAGAGCTCACCCTGCTTTGCACTTTCACTCCTGAGCTGCCCTTCAAATGCTTCTTGAGGTGGTTTCTCCCTTTGCCACAATTGAACATTTGCATCAAGCCCAGCAAGAACCTGCTCCTGAATTTACAAGACAAAATTATTTTAAAGTATCTTCATTGTGTCCAACACTGATGCAGAGAGCCAGAGAAAGTGGTATTGGAGACCTTTTCCTTTAAGCATCAGTACTGTAAAACTTCACCACCACCAAGTATTACCAAGTATTAAGAGCTAAGAAAGCTTTTTAAAGTCTCTTACAGAGAATGATACTATCTAGACTTGGGGTGATAAGCATCAGAACCCTACATGAGTTTTAGGGGATGTCCAAAAATAGCGAGTGGGGCAATGATATACAAAACCAGTGATAAGACAAATTTAATTTCTTCTGGAAGCTGATTGGTCCGGTTTTGCTCTTTCATGGCTTACTCTGACCTGACTGTGAAGGCAATAATATATGTTGTTTTCTGTGATGAAAATTAAGCCATGACTATGCATTTCTGCAGTGCCCCCCAAAATGCCTGCTGTGTCCCCCCTGGTGACAAAGTCTTGCACTGGAGGGGCTCTTCTGATCCAAACTGTCATAGCAGTGGCCCTGCTTCTGTGCTCCAGCAGGGCGTGCCAGGCTGCATCCAAGGATAAAAAGGTAATTGATCCCACAGAGGAAAAGGAAGAGCCTGAGGCGAGAGACAGACACACAAACTGGAAGAATGCTACATTCATACTTTTACCTAAATCAATAGTAACTATGAGAAAGCTGCTATAGCTGCAGGCTCTTGGGCTCTGGCTGAGTCTCAGACCTGGAGAGAGGTCTGGAAATCCTTGTGTGCAAGAAAGTACCTGAAAACTGCACAAAACTGGGAGTGAGGTGAGGAAAACGAAAGCCACCAGGAATTAGCCACACTCACACACAGGCACAGAGAGGGGTAGGGGGCATCTTCCTGCACCAAGGTCATGGCCTTTTGGAGGTGTCAAAACGTAGGCTGAGACCATCAGCTCACTTTGCATGACACAGTGAACAAGTGTTTTTCAAGACAAGGTTTCCTGACCTAGGCTGCATTGGAAGAAACAGATCAGACATCCATCAGTACCCCACGCACTCTGCCCACTGGAGATCATTTATTTTGGCTCCAGTGGCAAGCAGCAATATGTGAATTCATCACAGTCAGATAAACACTAATAAAATGTCCCAGGTTAGAGCAATAGTGATTTTTCTGTCAAGCCCAAACTGAATAAAAAGCAGAAAAATTTCATTTTCTGCTCTGAAGCAGGAAGGACCAAGGTGTAGAAACAGAACAAGAACAAACCCCATGAATTCTTTGCAAATAACTTCCTCTCTTCTAATTGCATTTCACATCTAACTCCACTTTTGCTATGGCTTGTGGAGGTAACAGCTATTGATCTACAACTATTTTGACAAGGAGAGGTGCTGCAGAAACAGCAGAAATCTCCTCAGGTCGTTGTCAGCTAATCTGGCCACACAGTAAGGGAGAAAACAATTAACACCAAGCACTGGCTGCTGGGCTTATCATTATCCAGCAGTATAAGGTCCTCTGAGGACTTGAATTCACATTTGGGTCCAGCTCATAATACAAAAGTCATACTTGAGTAGCATGTGCTGGCAAAGCTGATTTCACAGAGTACAGAAACACAAGCACAGGAGCTGCAAACATGTTTTCCAGTGACTGGAGCATACAATGTCTTATTTATCACAAGCCAATTGATGACTAAACTCACCCAGCAAAGTCATAAAAGCATTAGTTTGTATTTGTTGTTCACATTCAGAGACATAATACATCAAAAAGGTCAATGCTTCCCAACTAATTCAATTATAACACAGCCATCTATCATAGCAGTTCTGTTAATACCATGTTAGCTTGCTGTTTCTGAGGAATGATAAAATTTGAAGTGTCCATACAGGATATTCCACTTTAATGACAAACCTGTTAGTGATAGCAGAGCTCATTGCAAACCTTTCTGCAGCCATTCTTTGCCAAATTCTTTGTGTATCTGAACTCCTGCTCCTTGCAGGTGACAGGGTGTTTAAATGCACCGAGGCACAGTGCTGCAGCCTGAAGCCATGCTACCTACAGAGCTTGAAAAATGAGAGTCCCTAAGGATGCTTTATTCGTCTGCATTTGTTATTAAATGCATGGCGACTGGGATTCATTTACTGGACTGTTTTCAATAGATTTCATCAAAGAAAGAACCATCATCCTCCCTGCACAGGTTTGAAAATCTGGATGTAAGATAGCTACAAGGCAAGGATTTATTTAATAAATCTGTGCAATCAGATAGAATGAGAAAATATGATATTCCAATTTTTTAGAAGTGCAGACAAGCAATCCGGGCAGCTTCAGGTTCTCCAGTCTGATTTCACAAGCAAGCAAGGCTGTTTAATACATGATGAAGAAAAGGGCTCTGGAAGCAAATGGTGGCAGGAGAAAATGCACCAAGATAAATCACACCCAGGGACACCATTATGTTTCTCTGATAAAAATCCTCATTTTTTAAAAGCAGCACATATAACCTATCAGGGCTTCAGCAAAAGAGCTGACATGGAAAATTAAGTTCACTGGAAATTATTTGGATTAATTCACAACTACTAACTACCACCCCACCCAGCCAGTAGGAGAGATGCCGACATGCCATTTTGAGAGGAGGAGGAGCAGGCTGGGGGAGATGATCAGAGGAATTCCTCTGTGTCTGGGACCCACTTCTGTTGCTATTTTCATTAAATATCTGTAGACAGAGCAGAAAGGCACTAATGCCTCCAGTGGCATCCGACAGAGAGCTGGGAACCATTCTTAGAGAAATTGCACAGAAAGAGAGGCTGAGAGATGGGTCAAACATATAAAAAAACATTTGTGATTCTGTACTGAAGGGGCAGCAAGAATATCTGTGAGCACCTGGGAGTTTATCAGTGGGGAGGAAGGGGAAAAGCAAAGCACTGGTCCAGCACAGGATGCTTATGAGCATTTGTCAGGCTGTGGCCATACAAAATCAAAGGGAATGGGATGAGCAGCTCTGCACACAGCTCCTGGGGAGGATGCTGACACATTTACAGGGCACAGATCACTGGGAAGGAGGAGCATCTCACTGGGAACACCCTGCCCCATCCCTGTGCTCAGCAGTGCCCAACCCAGAGCAAAAAGCAGCAGGGATGAGCCAGTGCTGTAAGAGGAAAGTGGGCAAGCTGCTCCATTTAGCTCTGCAAAATGAAGCCCGAGAGGGGCTGTGATTATTTTCTATAAATACATCAACGGGGTAAACACAGGGGAGAGAGAAGAGCTATTTCAGCTGAGGAAGGGTATTGGCACAAGAACAAATGGATGTAAATTGATGGGCTAAAAAAACTTCCTCAGAAACGTGAGTTTTTGGAATAGCCACAGAGGCAGGGAGAATCAGCTCTCCCTGTCTCGCACACCCTTTCCCTGTGGCTGAGCAGGTTTGTATGGCCCATCTGGGTGAGATGACAGCACACTGCTCCCAGCCCATCCTCTGAGGTCTGGGTTCTCACACTGAGCAGACACCAGACCTGCCAGTGGGTGTCTCTGATACCACAGAGGTCTCCAAGCCCCCACTCAGCCCATACCACCCAGAGCTTCCCAGAGTTTTATAAAACTTCCAGTTTTACAAATGGTGGAGTTTTCACCTCAGCTGCGTTTTCCTGGTCACAGCCCAGTGGCCAGGGGGACCATGGAGCTCCTGCCCTGTGGCCTGGCAGGAAAGTGGCACAGATGCAAATAAAGCCTGTCGGTGTGCACACAAACAGGACCAGCCTGCTGATTGCTGCCCTGTGCCTCTGCTGGCGGGCAGCAGGAAGGGTTCATACAAAGGAGAGCTCCAAATAAAGGGATTTTTAACATTAGTGGGGATCAGAAACCATAATGCTTGGACTCAGGCCTTTTACTGGTGGCAAAGCAGGCTTTTAAATCACAGAAAATAACCATTATCCATACTGACACAGTAACATTACTAACAGACTCACAAAATACCATCCCATATCATCACATACTGTGACACTAAACAGTAATGTGGGAAACTGAGGCACAGAAAGTCAACGTCACAACTCAACAACACTTTGGTCGCTCGTTTCCAGCTAAATTATCCTGCTCTAGCCTTACAAGAGGTGCAAAAATCACGACTGTCACTGGCAGGAGATCCCCACAGACAGCAGGGTAGCTTTTCCCAGCTCTGTAGCACCTTGCTCAAGCCCTGGCCATGGCCCCCCTCCCTGTGCAGAGGCACAGCACCCCAGGATGGCATTTTTCAGGCTGAAGTTTTCAGAGCAGCACGTTCACACTCACTGCTTGGATGGCCCTCCTCCACCAGGTAATGCATTTAGCATCTCCCCCCAGCAGCTTTTTCTCAGCGCAAACACATCTTCTGGAGTGTTTTTACATTATCACAGCAGAGCTGCTCTGCTGACACACCACTAATGTGGGACTCTGCTTTTCCATTTTGGTGCAGTCTGCAATAAAATTAGATGGAGGGCTCCTGAGATGTGCATTTTGACTCCTTCCATATCACACTGGAAAGTGCCAGCCCATCTTGCAATGAAGGAGTCAAACTCAGAAGTGGAGACTTCAGTATGAACTGGCATTTCAATGAGTGGGGCAATAATTCTCATTGCTCTTCCTCTGAGTCACACATGAAAACTCTCCTGCAGACCCAAATGAGCTCATCTATCCCTCAAGTGCAAATAGGAAATGCAGTCCTCTCCTCTGGACATCAACTACCAATTTGTGTGCTGCCTCATACTGTTCAGATCATGTTTTGGGCTGATATTATCACTTTTGCTATCAAGTTTATTGGTTTTATTTATACCAACTGGAGTCATTCTTTTTAGCATAGACTATCACCGTGCTATATAAATCTTATCACAAGGAAAAATCAAGAATAACATTTTTTGCTAGTCTATGAATCCATAATTGGCATTTGCTTTCTGATGTTTTATGCAGATGAGGATCTTTCTCAATACATTACTACACCTGCAGAAAAACCCCCACACTCTTCTCTAGAAAACCCAATGAATTTTAAATCAAAATCTTCCAGATCTTTTGTGCCCAAAGGTTGATTTTATTTGCACACTGAACAAACTCCTGGAAGAGAAACACATTCATTTTAATACCTACTGCTGGATCTTAGAGCATGTTTTCTTTTCCATAAAGAAAACCTTCAGAAAAATAATAATAATAATAGACTATTTGCTCAGAAGCTCTTCTGAATCTGGGAACTTTCTCTCTGAAACTGATGGAAGCTGCATGACAGGGCACAGGGGGTCCCAGGAGCTCAGGACAAACATCCTCCCTCCTCCCTTTTCCAAACATCAACTCAGAAACCTCAAAGGAGGCATGGGATCAGTGATGGCTCCAATTGATGCAGTGATCACCAGGAGCTGGGAAACAAGGCAGCAAAGCCAGCTGCACCCATCCCAGCCTTTACTTTTATTCTGGTGGGCTCTAAATCCTCCTAACATGCCAGGGCTTTATAGGAGAAGAAAAAGACTTGAAGGACCTGATTTTAGTCTGAATCCATTACAGAGAAAACAAGGTGTCATGAGTGTGATACTGCTTGGGGGAATTG
>NW_005054313.1:1151207-1162344 GCF_000277835.1 Geospiza fortis | reverse complement strand
CTTTCCCTAGCATGATATAAAGGGTCTATTAAAAGGGAAAATACCACTCTCCCATAGAAGGTAAAAAACCTATGCCCTTTTGAGATTAATAGATGTCAGTCCAAACTGATGGCTTAAATTAAATATTAAAGATTGAAAAAAAAAAACCCAAACCTCCTGAACCAGAGTTTGATTTATATAGTACTGTTCCTTTAGAGAAGATTTGTGGAAACATGAACTCCTTCTCTCTGTTGTTCTTTGTAAAAGAAAAAGAACAAAATCAATTTCTATAAAGCAAGATTATTTTAGGAGTCAAGTTATCAGAAATGCCTGCTGTATCTGGGACATCTGTTTTTCTCTTCCCCATCCTCTCTCTCTCATAAGGCAGTAACAGCAGAAAAAAACTGAAAAGGATCCCAGAGCCAGCCCAAAACTAGGTTATTACCACATTTCTCAATGTGATTAAACTTGTCTTTATTGCAATCTCACCTATTTTCAGCTAACATGATCAGCAGAAGCTCAGCTCTCTGCACAGATCCACCTTTGCTGCAGCCAGCAGCCTCCCTGGGCCCGCTGGGTGATGTTTCGTGTTCTCCTCGTTTCAGTAGGACACCATGGAGCCCAGGGGCACCCAGCAGCCAAAAATCACCACTTTCCCCAGGGGGACTCTCCCACAGACAGGAATGGTGCTGGCAGCATTTGTTAACAAAGCCAAAACAGTTATTTCTCCAGCAAACCCTGGACTCAGAACAGGTCATTACAGGGTGCTGTTTAATAGCAGTGATTTACCTTGTGCCCCATTTCCAAACCAACAGAGGCATGGGCAATTCTTAGTGGACTTTGGGCTTCCTAGCCTCCCAGGCTCTTCTGGAAGGGATTCCATCATCTAGCACTCAAAATTTTGCAAAACATTCCCATCTTTCAGAGGGATTTGGCACAACGCAGCCCAGGAGACAGGGAGGGAGTGCTACAAGCCCCTTATGCACAGCCAGGGTTTCACATTCGATGGTTGGCCTGGCATCAGGTTTTAGCTGCCCAAAGCAACCAATCCCTGGATCTGATGGACCAGCTCTAGAGCTGAACCAAGTGGGGAGGGGACCCAGATGATGCCTGGGAGCAGGTAGGGAAACGTGAGTGAGGGGAGCTGCAAAAGGCATCCTTGGGTGTGGAAGAGCTTAAAAATTGTGCTGGGCACAAGCTGTCCATGGGGGTGGGAGGGTAAATCACACAACAGCTCCCACGAGGGCCTGTCTCACAAAAGCTGTCTTTCACAGGCAGAAAAAAAGGAGAAAACAGCTGCTAAAGAGAGAGAAAAGATGCTGCCATGTTAGAGAACTCCTCTGGGCTTGCAATAAGTCACTGGAGCAAGTTTGTTCTTGAATGTGTCTGAAATACCTCCAAAGCAAACATGTCCTTTTCAAGAAGGATGTTTTTTATATGTAGCTTAAAAGAGATTAGTTGCCAATAGAAGAGCACAGCAGAAGAAAATATTGAAAAAGAACTGGAGATTGTACTAGTGGTTATCACACTAGTCAGCAATCAATATTAGAGTCAATGTTGCCACCATTAATTTAAATATTAGAAGCCCAAATGAACTAAGGAAACCCACATGAGCATAATGAAATCATTCACCTGCATCCAACCAACTCAGAGGAGCTTTCTCCCATCCAGCATCTGCAGCCTCTTGTACAAGTGACATGTGAGTTTGCATCAGAATTTCAGACGGAAAACCCAGAAAATTGTTCAGATCAAGTTGGATTTGGCTCCGTGACTACAAATAGCAAATGCAAATCCTGTTACATGGCGCACTACAAATAGCAAATGCAAATCCTGTTACATGGCGCATACTCAGAGCAGGATAGAGATAAAGCAAGGGAGATGCTGGGATGTTCAGTAAAGAAACCACCACAAAATTTGGCTTGCCTTTCACCAAATGCCCAGAAAGAGAGAGGCTGAAAGGCTGTGCTTACTCCTTACTGTTCCCCATGTTTATTTTCTCCCCAGAAGATGCCAAAATATTTATCCAGCTGCTGTGTTTCAACACTGCACTGGAAAGGGACTGGAAATACTTTGCAGCTCTTTTGCAAGTTTGGTTTTCATGAAAAAAAAAAGAAAAAAGAAAACTGAGGATCCGAGTAGCTGGGTAAACTTCCACTTGAAGCTCTCAAGTGCTGTTAGGCAAAACAGTGGGATTTTATTAAAGCAGAGATGTGCCTGCTGCCATACATCACTGTCTGCCTTTCTGCATGCTCACAGCTGCAGATACTGAGGCTACAGGAGGTTTATCAGGGATCAGATCCATGTTGCTGGGCACTGAGCTCAACAGTCCTTGAAAACAAGCAAACCAACCAAAAAACCCCAAATACCCCACATGAATTTTCAGCAGCAAACCAGGTTCAGCCAGCTCCCCTTCACCTAACTAACCCAAACCTTTTAAATCTTACAGAAAACCCACAGGCCTAAAATCACAGCCTTTGAGAGACCAAGTCAACTGGCTTTAAAGGTTAATTTCCAGGCACATTGGAAGATGCTTTATGTGTACAGCTCGGTTGGCTCCATTATTAAATTAGCAGGTTACAAAGCTGGTACACCATGCTCTGCACTGGGACATTAAGCTGCAGGAATTTTCCTCTCAGCGCTGGCATCTCATTATTTGCTTCTGTTGATTATTCAGATTGCATTAGATGTCAAGGCTTGCTGGATTCAAAGACCTCAGTGAGACGAAGGCAGTTCTATCCATCACAGACAGTGCTGAGGAAATGAGTACAAAAGCTACACCATCCTTCAGGATAACAAGTGATGCAAACATACCACACCATGCCTTATTTAAGAGTCTTTTGAAATGTCACAACAGCTTAGATTTAATAGGGGGAGGTGCAAATCCATCCAGTTTCAAGAGGGTCTACAGCCAGAGCTCAGTGAATTGCACTGTTTTGGTCTCACATCTACAGTTCACGCCTAGCTCACCTGTGCAGTACAAATTCCAACCCTGAAAAGTGGGAGGCATCTCTAAAACAGAGGAACAAACTAACTAAGAGGTTACACTTCCATCTCCTCCTCTAAACAAGGAACCTGTAGGAACTGGTCCAGTTCCCCCCTGCCCCAGCAGCTGGAAATATTCTCTATTATCTATATTCTCTGACAAAAACCAGCTGCACCTGAAGACAAAGCAGCCCTGTGAGGAGCACCTCAGTGCCCCATCCCCTTCTGCTGCTCCCTCCTGCCTGCCCTGGGTACAGGGAGACAAATCTCCAAATCAGAGACATTTGATCCCACACCCTCACTCAGGCACAAACAATGGAAATGAGCCTGCACAGCCAGAAAGTTGAATTTGCTTTGGTTTAATAACAAAAAAAAAAAAGGGGGAGATTGCCTAATTGTTCTCTCAGCTAACCATTTTAACCTTCCTTCCTCCTACTAAGTGAATATCTTATGTGATTTCTGTGCTAAAAGCAGCTGAATGTCAGAGGCATTGATCTTGGCTCCAGCTTGTTGTTTTGGTTGTTTTTTTACAGGATTTGGATCTAGTCTGAATTGGCACCACATTATTGGTATCTATCAGTGTCAAAGTGCCACTTTCTGTTTGGTTTTTGCTTGTTCACAGACCTCAGCCCTTTGGAGGGCAAGTGCCAGCCTAAACAGTCTGGGTGATTAAACTGTCATGGGAGGAGACTCTCCTCATGTCCCCAGAGCATCCTCTGGTGCTTCCAGGGGACATGAATGTACCAGTGGGATGGGAAAACTATTCCCAGAGTAATTCACTGCCTCCCTTCTGTACCAGAATTACTACAGACATCACTGCCATCACATACCAGCACAAAGGGACCAAGCAATGCTGGTGGTGCAGCAGCAGCACTTCCCAACTGGAAATCACAGCTTCAGTTTGGAAGACAGCAGCTCTACCAAATGAGAGAGGGAAAATCCCTCTGCTCTGCACAAGTCCTGGGCTCACTGAATGATTTTTTCTTTTTTAATAACTACCTTTTGCATTCAGAGCATCCTCATTCTTTTGTTTCTGTTACCTTCTCCCTAAATAGTGGATGCTGTCTCAAGCCCCCTACATCCTCTCCAGAAAACAAGCACAAAGCACTTTTGCCCTTCTAGGATGACACACTATATAAAACTACATAAAGGCACATTAATCACAGAGCTCACATTCATTTATTCATGACATTATAGATGAAAAATACTCTCTGGTTTTAAAGGTTTCTATAACAAATGAAGGTTGAAAAGCCAAAAGAGAAAAAGAAGAAAATGGAAATGAAAAAACTACATCAAAATATTTAACGTGGGAGAATCGAGTCAATGCTCTCATGGATTTCTTGCCAAAATCACTTGAAAGACTTTCACAGCTGAAATTGGGACAGAATAAAAGAACTGAAAATCCTAAAAGAACATGCTGAACAATTTAAAAAAAAAAAAAGGTGAGCAGAAGATCTGACTGAAGAAACTTAACCGTGATCCCAAGGCATTTCCATTACCCACAAGAACCCAAGCTCTTCTCAGGAGCTGGAGTTACCCTTCCTTCCCTGCCAGAACCAGGACAGGGGTCCTGTTTGGGACATTACTCTCTGTATTTATCACCCCAAATCATAACCCTAGGCTCTAGACAAACAGCACCTTCTGCAGAGGTCTCAGAGCAGGGAAAGGAACAAGTGCGGTGATAGCTGGGAATTAAAACAAAAAAAATGTAGATGAGTTCAGATTTGGGCTCAGGAGATCATCAGCAACCCCTTCCTGAGGAGCAGGTGGGGATGAGAAGTGCAAAAGCAGAGAGGTGTGGACAGGGCCAGCACTGGATGTGGACCATCTGTTGGAATAGGCTCCTGATTTCCAGCTCAGCCTGCTTTGAGGGCAACTCAACATCAAATTTTGGCTCAAGAGCATCAAAGAGAAGAAACACCAAGAGCAAGAAACAACAAGAGCATCAAGAATAAGAAACAAGAACATCAAAGACAAGAAGGATTTGGAGGGAACAGCAGGGACACCCAAGAAGGTGCAGTGAAACACAAGAGATTCTTGTTGTCCATAGTAAGAGCTTGATGAGCCAAAGGGCTCTGAGCACCTCTTGTGGGAAGATATTATCCACAGGAGCTGTGATTGCTCTCAAAATCCAATTAGGCCTTGCCTACATCAAAATGTCAGAGGGAAATAAAGGTGTCTGATCCAAATTTGTCAAGTACCTCCCAGCATTTCTGTACCAGATGGTGCGATTTTTGACAGGACTACGATGCGTGAAGCTGAGATTGATCTGCAAGCTGCAGATGATGAAGATGTGATTAAGGAAATAGGAATCACTCTCAGAGACAGTGGTCTTAATCAATTAGTTTCCATTCCTTGAATGCTTGCCAGTGTAAATTCTGTTCTGCAGGCCATTTGCAAGTGACCAAGGACACCTATGGTACCAGTAGATTCCTGTAACAGCCAGAAAACACAGTAACTGATAAAGCAAAAGGTGAATGCAAGTTTCCAAAACCCCTGTTCAAATTTGAAGTTGGCTATTATTTTCTAGTTAATCTTCTGTCTGTTTGTGGTGATGAGGGAGCCAGATGTTTAATTAGTTTTAACAAAAAATTCCATTAAAATTTGTCTTGCTTCCACTGAACTAGATTTATAACCTGTGTAGACAGAGACAATTGAAAATCCCAAGAAAAATATTCTATGGGGAATCCAAGAAAATCTGTATCTCAGAACATTTTCTCCTGTACTTGGGGACCTTCAAGGTCTGTAGATTCAGATAGAAAGACCACATGCATTTTTCAGCTGTCACCATCACTTATTCATTTAACAAAGGAAAAAGAAAAGCCTAATTACTCATGGGTCCATTTTTAATTTGCAAGGTTAGCGATGTTTAAGAAGAAAGAAAAAAAAAGAAGAAAAACACAGAGATGAATTATCCCTTCTCTTAGAGCAGTAAGGGGATGGTGGTGTTTCCAAGCAGGCAGGTCCAGGGGGGAGTGCTCAGGAAGCTTTAGAGCCCAGAGCACAATTCCAGCCAACATCACACACTAGCTGCCAGTTTGCAACCCTCTGCAGTTTGTTGCGTGCTTTTAAGCAATATTTTGCTCAGGGACTTGTTTCTGAGTTATTCTACCCAACCTCATCAAGGCAATTTGTATCCCCACCCTCCTCAGGCACAGAACCCTCATTTCAGCAGGTCCAGCAAGCAGAGTTTTTTTCTCTGTACAAAAAAAAAAAATTCCAAGCTCGACTAAGGCTACTTTTTTTTATTTAAAATAAAAAGTGGCCTTTCATCATAGCCTCCCCAGCTGTTATAGGAAAACCCTCGACATGCAGACAAATTGCTGTGCACAAACAACTACAAGCAGTTCCAAGCAAGTGTTTTGCAATCATCTGTTCTACTATTATTCTGTTAAGCACAGAAAGACCTACAGTCATGGTTATTTTGGCTCTTCAAGCCTCTGAGTGCCCCTCAGGTACTGCTGTGACTGAGAACAGATCCATCCCCTAGAGGCTGCTAACATGATTTTCTACTTGTTGCAATTTTCTTTCCTCTTCTCCTAATTAACACTGTTGTGAATCTGGTTGCTCCCCCTTAACCTGATTTTAACATTTGCAACAGCATCGACAAACTCCTCCATTAATTATTTAAAAATACCAATACAAACATGTTTTGGGGCATTGTACAACCACCTCAGTGTAAGTTGGACTGAGATATAAAGCAGATCCCTGTCTGAGTTGAAAGGACTTAGTTTTGATCATGGAAAAAGCCTGTAAGCACAATAAGACTTTGGTCTTTTTCAGGCTGCATTCTCATGCTTTCCTGGACGAAAACAGAAAATAAAATTGCAAGCACGTTTCTTTCAGGGCAGATTTCAGCCTTATACAAAATTGAAATCTTTGTCTTAAATAACACCACCCCCTTTTGCCATTGTGAGGGGCAAACTATATTAGCCAAGAACTGTTTTTAAACTGCTGCTAAGAAAAATAGGTTTTTCTAGTAAACACAATCCCATGTCTAGACAGAGCCTGAAAGGAATCTACTAAAACCATCCAAAAAGAGACATGTAGAAACAGCATATTCTCCTCCATGCAAGAAAAGGTTTTTCCTGGAGCTAAAGCATCTCCACAGCCTCAGGCCCAATTCTTTCTCAGGGGGGTCAGATCATATAATGAGAGATTTTGGCCTCTCTCAGTGGGGTCAGGAGAGTTGTTCCAACACCTGACACCTAGGTCAATACTTGGATCTGTAGAAGCTGCATCCCTGTCCCTCACCAGCACAAATTCCCTCCCTGGCACCAGGGAGAGAGCCTTTGGAGCACCAGGGCTCACGAGGAGTGAGATGTGTGAGTCAATTATGCACAGGAGCAAACCCCAGCAGAAAGGGGACTCCATGAAGGTCTTTCCATTTCCCAGAGGACCAGATTCCCCTGGTCCTCAGAGCAGGGAGAACATGGGAGGGGGGCTGCAGCCCCAGGGCTCAGCTCCTGCCTCCGCATCCATCCCACTCCTGACCCAGCAAACCTCCACTGTCATCTCAAGGCCATTCCCTGCTCAGGAAAGGCTCAGACACTTTAGATTATCCTCCTCCCTTTCTAAAACGTGCCTTGTACTTGTGCCCAGGGCAGGAGCAGTTTAGATAGCAGAAATAGAAATAAATGATAACTATAAAGCAAATAACAGCTGCGTGGAGGGAATGGCATCTTCTGGAGTGTGTTAAGGCAGTGTTAAGAAACACAGGACAAGCTGCACTGAATATCAAATTAGGAAGGAATGGCATTTTTCTTCTTCCTCTTCTCCCTGGTGAAACCCCAAGGCATTTCTCATTCTGCTCTGAGGCACAGACCCAGCGCCTCTTTCAACAAAAACTTGTTTTCTGGCCAAGCATGGGGACTGGGAGTCACTGGCTTAGCTGAAAGTGTTCTGGTCTCAGTATTCCAGTGGGTGCCAGGCTTCTCTAAACTTCTTTACTCCTCATGACAACAATATACACCAAGTCCTGGTAGGAGGACTCTGTTTTCCCCTCATTTTCCCCAGTTACAGTCATTCCTCCCTCTGCCCCATCTCATTCACAGGTCCCCTTCCCTGAGCACATCCCATTCACCAGCCTTCCTTGGGGACACTTCCATCCTCTTACTCCTCTGAACTTTCACTCCCATTGGGCATCTCCACAGATCATTCAAGCCACGGATGTAGGAATGAGCATGAAAGCACATGGTGTGTGGGGAACTGTTCACCATAACAATGTTGGGTTTTTTTACTATGCCATGTCCTTTGTCCATTTGGTCCAGCCAGTGGAAACGGGTGGAGAGCACTTCCTGCCAAGGTTCAAAGTGCCCTGCATTGATAATAAGGCCAGACATCAAAATACAGGGAAGAAAATAAATGCAAAATATAAGGTGATACCAATGTCACAGCAGACCTGGGAATTTCCTGCGTCTCAAACAAGGTGAGCCATGAGAGGATGCCCAGGGTGCTGCTTTGCCCTGCCTGTAGGAGTGTCAGGGGTAGGAAGGTTGGAATGGATGGAGACAAGGGATCTCTGAAGCCAGGGCTTGGAATTTGGGGTTTATTGCAAAGGGCCTGGGTGCAGGGCCCTGCTGGGAGCTGCCAGCCACAGCTCAGAGCAGGCTGAGAGAAGAGAGGGGGAGAGAGGGTGAGAGGGTAAGAGAGTGAGAGGGTAAAAGCCTAAGAGAGCGAGGTTCCCGTTACAATACAATAAATCTTCTTCTGTGTTGAATATTCAGATTCTCACTAACCAATCTAGTACAAGATACAAATCCTACAGCATTTCCATACAGCCTATAAGAGTCATTACATTACCATACTGTGTTACATTTTGAACCCTAAAAACTCCTCTTTGGACCCCTTCTGCCAAGCTGGCAGGGTCTGCTCTGCCCCTTGGAGCTGTCTGTAAGCAGAGGGAATTGTTCCATCAAAAGGGGATCACCTTCAGCTGGCAACGCCATTGTTTTCCAGTTGTTCCGTAACTGAGGTATCTCAAAGCTTGCTTTCATTTCAATCTCACTTATAGTTTCTATATTCTCACAATCTTTTGCCAGACAATCATATTTATAAGGCTCTCCTGTTTCATCTTCCCCAACACCTGCCCAAATCAGGGCTAAGATCCCTGAGCAGGCAGGGGAAGTGAAGAAACAGCCCAGGGACATGGCAAGCAGCATGTTCAAGGTGGTGGTGGAGCTAACAAAACTTCACCTGACTGAGGGAACTGAATATGGGATTGAAGATGGCAGGTGAGAAGCCAGCAAGGTGAGTGTGACAGCACAGCCACCCTGAGCCTGCAGTGTGTAGGTGACTTTTCTACCTCTTCTGTGCAGCTTCTACCACAGAGGGGGCTCTTGCATGACAGGAATGGAGTAGAAAATAAATATAACTTGGTACTATCCCAAACTTAAATGAAAATTTAGCTTCAATTTGCACTCAAAAATGTCGATTTTGAGTGCTGGGACATAAATAGGATGACTAATATGAATGAGTTAATAGAAATGGAAATCACTCCCATGTGAAGTGAAAGTAAGAGCCAGAGCTTAAGGCACTTAAGTTCTGGGGACTGGATAATTCCTGAGGATAATGATAATTAAAAAAAAAAAAATCTATCAAGGCATAAATGGCAGTGTGTGCTAGGAAACAGCAAATATAAAACTGTGTTTAAGAGAAGCCCATTAATCCAACTGCACTAGTGTGCAAGATTTCCTGAACAAGTTACGAAGGGAACAATAATTAAAAGATATGGGGGCTAATGGAAAGCAATATAAAATGTAGCATGGGTGTACAAAGAGAAGCTCATGCCAGACTGAATCCAATATCTTTCTTTAAAAAGATAACTCGTTTTCCACAGGAAAAATGTGGCAAGTCTAATCTATTTGGACATCTGTAAGGAACTTGGAAATAAAACTGCATGGGAAAGTGCTGGTTGGAGCTAGGAAAAAAAAAAAAAGGATGCTACAAAAATTATTAGCAGTGAGAAACTCTTCAAGGAGCTGACCAGAATACATGCATGCTGTGTTCTTGTCCTCCCATCTTTTATCTTAGCAGTGGCTTAATTTTTTAAGGTTAGTCTGAGTTTCTATGGTTGATGAAATTCAATTCTCACATCTTAGGTACTTAATAAGCCCACACATAAAATAATGCTTTTTTGTTTTTTTTTTTTTAGGGAATGTAACAACTTATTGTCCTTTGAAGTAGACAAGGACAGCGGGGTATGTCCTTAGCTTCAGGAAAGTTCTGCAGAAGTTTTATGTCCTAAACCATCCAGTTGCTAATGCTCCCCAAGCCTGTATCCCTCTCCAGAGCTGCAGCACAGCTTTGTTCATTCACAGAGTTTCAGTCCATCCTGTCTCCTCTGCAAACTCAGTCACAGCCTTGCCAGTGATCTGGTGTGAAGCTTGCTTCATGCTGACAGAGAGGAGGCTCAGATACTCCAGGTTTACACCGTGGATAGTGTGAATAGTGGATTTCCTGAGGCACCAAGGATGGACATCAGGCATGTGCCAAATCCCCTGCCCCACAAGCAGCGCTGAGGGGTGGTTTAGAAAAATACAACCAGTGGCAAAGGAAAGGACTGGGACCATTCTCCTGCCTCCAGACAGGGAAACACTGTGGTTGTGGCTGTCCCTCAGCACAGCCCAGCACCAGTCAAACCCAAGCTGCTGTGGAAAAGCCCAAAGAACCCTTTCCCTGGGCCAGGAAAGCCCAGTGCCAAACAGGAATGACACTGGTTTGAACCTTAGCTGTCTGTGCTGCCCTTTGCCAGGCTTTCTACAAAGGCACCTTGCAGGAGCACATTCCCAACCTGAGTTTTCCCCAGGCACAGAGACTCTTCAGCTCCAAGATTGCAGGCACAATCTTCCCTATATGGACAAAGCGGCAGCTACTTCGTTAGCAGGAAAATGTCTGTCTGTCTATTAAAGAAATCAAAGCCAGAAAGGCTGCACACACCAAGTGGTACTAAACTGCTATAAAATTCAAATTAAGCTGCATTGCATTGCACAAACTTCCCCCCTAACCCACCCCATGTAAGGTTATTAAATGAATGTGACTCGAGTGCTACAGAGAAAAAAAAACAATATGAAAATTCCTGAGAAGCCAGTGCATAATTTTCCCATCTCCAAGCCATAATGTGGCAGTGCTAGAAGGTTTCCTATTTTGGAAACATCAGGCAGGCATATTCTGTCTC
>NW_005054313.1:1143396-1151197 GCF_000277835.1 Geospiza fortis | reverse complement strand
CCAGCAGCACACAAATGATCAGAGATATTACAGAAGAGATGAGTTCTGTACCAAGAAGCCTTAGCAGGGTCTCCTACCCTCTCCAAACACAGGTCTTTGTGCTTTAGTGCTGCAGGAACCAGAGAGGAACAGCACAGTCAAGATGTGAGCAGCACGGCCAAACCAAACTGTGCAGGGCGTCACTCATTCAAGGGTGCTGGAGATAATTTGGGTTAATTGCACTGTGGCTTGTCTTTCAGCCTTTGGGTACAGTGAAGAAAGTGGGAGAGACACTGGGAACAGGGTGGGAAGGTGCAGAACCAGCCTGGAAAGCCTCTGGAAAGAGCAACAGCGTGTAAAACCAGGAGCTGGCTTTCTGTAGGGAGACAGAAGAAGGTGCAGTATTGATGTAATTTAAGGTGTAACTGTTTTAAAGAGATTTAGCCATGCAACAACTCACAGCTGTGCCCTCCCTGAAACCAGAGGTTCAGACATTGTGGAATGGAAATCAGTGTCCATGAGCCAGAGCTCCCTTTTCATTACAGAAACAATGAATAAACAGCCACTCCTCACAAAGGGCAATAGAAAACTTCACAAGAACATCCACAATTCAAATCTTAACAAGATTAAAATATATTAATACCACAAGTATTTGATCTTTTATGAGCAGGAAAAGAATATTAATTTACTGCTGAAGAATATTTTGGGTTTTCACCTCCTGTGATGAATCTCTCAGACAAAATCAAATCAATTCACTTTACTACCTGTCTATCATCAGATCATACTGAGGTACCATTCAGAAGGTAATTGAATAAAGTTTTTAATCTTAGATGACATTCAAATACCAGTAAACAGCTTTCTCACTATTAGAAAAATAAAAAACCACTCTTGCTTAGCAGGTGGCAGATGTAATGATGGCTTTTAAGGAGATTGCAGCATTAAGCTGAACAAGAGTGACAGAACTGACAGTGTCTCTTCAGTGGTCTTAGAAAGCAAAGTTTGCTTGCAGACTTCAGAGTCACTATCTCAGAAGCTCTCTGGGGAAGCTTGGCTCTCCAAGGAAATGGTCAGATCCACACTTTGGCTGAGCTCCCTCCCAGCACAGCCCTCAGCTCCCCAGAGCCTGCCCTGCAGCACAGCCCAGGTGCTGCTGTTCAACCCTGCCTCCGCTCATCGCCTTTTTGGGCACAGCTTCCCTCTGGAAGATTTAAAAAATCAATATCCTCTGGTCTATGAGTGTAAGAGAGAGACAGTGCTTCTTCCTGGAAGCTTTATCTTTTATTAGAACACTGATGTAGTTTAAAAGAAAAAAAAAGAATAAAAGCTAAATAGGAAGGAACATACTTGCCTGGAAGCTTTCCTCACTGCCTCCTTTACCTTAATACAGATATTGCAAACCTCCTTCTCTAGACATATGAACAACAAAGGATTTGCTGACCTGGCTCCACCTTGACACAACAGTTCCCACAGCACCTGCAATAACATCACCTGAAAGAGACATTGCCATCAAACCCAGCGTGCCTGCTAAATTGAACAGTCCTGCAGAGACTGCAGAATTCTCCCAGGATGAAGACAGAACAGCTCACAGGAAGCCAATGTCCTCCAGGTTAGCAGTGAGTTCACCCAAGCCAAAATCCTCCAGGGTTTTTTCAGGTATCTCAGCTCCTGGCTTGGGATAACCAACCTCCCCTCCCTGCCTGACCTGTACACCAAAATATTCCCTGCCCTGCTGCCCTGCACCAGGCTCAGTCCTGCTTAACCTGCATGGTGCCCACCACATCCCCAAGCATTTGGGAAACCCCTGCAGTCAGAATTGCTCTCTGTTGAGAATGGCTAACAATCCAATTAGTTTAAAATTAGCTGGTTTTAAGGTGCAAGACAAGAAAATATTCAAGTCAGGAGGAATCCTCCTCTTTAATTAAGTTTGGTGGAAACTATAAGTTTGGCTATAACAAAATTCAATGAAGAACATAGTTAACAATTGCTAAACTGCAGCAGCTCCTGTTATTGCTCACAGAGTTATTACAGCTGCCTATGGTCACCTGGCTCCTCTGGATCCTAATGGAGCAGGGGCTGCACCAACCCATAAAAGAGGTGAGAGAGGGGAGAGACCAATATACACTTAAATAATTGTGCAGCAAGGCCTTGTAAATTGCAATTTCTGCTAACACTGCTTCCCATGGAGAACAAGCAGCCTTGGCTGGCATGGTCCATGCTTCTCCCACCCAGGAGCTGCTCTGCTTCCTTTCCCAGCTGAGCTGCAGAGATGCCCCAAGCAGAGAACCAGTCCTGCCAGGGTGGAGGCTGATGGCATCAGTCACCCCTGTGGCACTCACTCACAGCCCAGGGAGGAGCAATGGATTGCTCTTCTCTGCAGTATGTGGCTTTAAGCATTTCTGTCCACAAGCTGGGAATTCTTGGAAAGAAGAGCAGAAGGACGAGATACAAGCAGCACCTCCTGCTGCCAGGGCCATCCCAGCTGTAAGGATTATGAGAGTTTGCCCAGTGTCCCTGTCTGGAGGTCACAGCCCAGCAAAATGCAAAACTTGCTCAGCATCACTGCAGCCTCACTTTAGGAATTACTTGTCCATGTGCTGCAGACCTCACTGGTGGGAGCTCTCATTTTGCAGCAAGAGGAATCAGTGCTTCTCTACACATGATCCTCCTCTGGCAGGAGGAGGGAAGCCAGACTGGGGTGTTGGAGAGTGATCCTTGCATGCTGCTGGTGCACAGAGACTGATGCTGCAAGAGCAGATCAGGTGAGTCCCTGCACCACGAGCTGCACAGAGCAGCTCTGCACACACTGGGTGAGACATGTCCCACCCACAGAACCCTCCAGGAACACCCCCTCCACATCCCAACACATCCACATCTCAAACTCTGTACAGGCTGAGCCAGCCAAGACAAGGAGCAGCAGTGACAGAGACACAAACAATTTTAGTTTTGTTTGACACAACTTCAATTTTCTACTGTTCCTGAGAACATGAGCAGCAGCAGCAGTTGATCCTAATACACACACATACACACATATTTCTATTATAGAACACATTCCTGTGATGGATGTCTCCCTTCCCTACCACACCTCTCAGTCAGCACACAAATTAACTTCACTCAATCAATCATTCTGCTATCTGCACCTATCACCATGCATTAACTCCAGTGATCAGATAGTGTTAAGATGAAGTTTAGATACAGGCCTCTAACCTCTGGCTGGTGCAAATGGGTTTACACAGCCCATACTTTCACAATCTCATGAGAAGAAATAACACTTACTACCTCTGGTTTAATGATGAGCACAGACTGCATATCCATACTTTTATAGATACCCTGGAGAAAGGTGAGGGAAGGTGCACTCCATAAGCATATTGATGAGTTTTGTAGAAGTGCTCCAAGTACCCATTAGACACTCTAATATGATGTAGTCTATTAAGAGGAACACAGGCTGGACAAATCACTGCAGTCTGTTACTTTATAAGTGATCGGCAGAGAGGCCATGGACAGAAAGAAATGCTCTGACTAAAATTTAATCAGGCAGGAGACAGTGCACAGCAGGGTTTTGATGCTGTTTTACCCATCATCCCTCAAGAGCAGAAAAACAATCCTTGCTTAGCTTTGGTGGCAGAGGAAAATTAATGCCGCACTTGGGGTGAGGGTTGAGGGCCTTTCCTCCACAAAACCATTCCCAGAGCTGTTCATTCCTTTTTGTCTCTTCCCAAAACCAATCATGTCCCGAGCCATCCATTGCACACTGCCACAAAATGGTGTCACTTGTTCCATTCCTTAGTAAAGTCTATTTTGGCCTAAAACAGCAACAATTTAGCAAAGCAAAATGAATCCAGCTTCTTTTGGTAGATGAAGTGTATCAGTCATGGAGAAGATGTGCAGTTTTGCTCCCTCTGCCTGCTGTTGGAGCTGTACTTGGCCTCAGGTGGTTCAAAGCATTTATGTTTAGAAATCCTGCTTGTCTGCCATTAAAAGTGTGCATTGCCATTCAAGGGAAATGCAAACATTCTGCCCAAAGGCTCTGCAGGTGCCTGGCTGACCACACACCCCTGCAGACCTCGCAGCCATCTCAGGAGGCATCACCAGTGACTCTGCTGTCATTCCTCCTCAGCTTGGTGAATATTCTCCCCTGAAAGGTGGTAACAACCAGAAGAAATAACCCATTTCAGTTGTGGCACAGCAGAAATCCTGGAGAGCATTAATTAAGGTCAAGGGAAAGAACTTGGAGGGTTAAGAGCACAGGAGCAGTCAGCAGCAAAATATTGCCAATTAACATAAAAAGCACACAAGTTGTTCATTCTGTTTAGCTTGTTAAATATTGAAATTAAGTGTTATGAACTATTAAATAAAATTAAAGTCAAAATTAACTGCCATGCCTCCCCTTTTAATGGCTCATTAGTGATGCTCGCCAAGGAGCATCACCCCGCACTCAGCACCAACGCTGCTCCCTCTGGGATTGCCTGTGGAGAGTTCCCGTGAATCAGGCTCCCAGAAGAGTTGGTGGGCAGGAGTTTGACACTTGTGGATCAGGAACCAACCTTGTCCATCTGAGCTAGACACAGCTGGAGAGGCACAGCCACCAGCAGCAACCTCCTGAGCATTTCAAGTGACAGAGCTCTTCTCAGAGCAGCTTTAAAATCCCCCCTCTACGTTTGCTAATTAGTCATACCTAAAAATACACCATTTGCCCCAGAGACCAAGAGGATTAAGCCACTTTTTTTTTTTTCCTAAACACATGATATTTTTATAGGAAGAAAATTTGGTAAATATATGGAAATGAACCAACTCTCCTAAAAGGTTCTCTGATTTTAAGTGAAGACTGTTCTGCATCACCAGCTGTTTATATGCACTGATTGAAGGCATAATTCACAAGGGATAATTGCTTATTCTTCCTAATACGTGGTGAATTACATTTTTCTGACTCAGCACACCACGCTGATGAGAAGCCTCACAAAACACTTGCAACAGAATCAGTCTGGAGGGCAGGAGCCAGACACATTTTTCAACAGGAGGGGCCACTTGGGCCTCATCTTGAGCACTGGAGAGCCATGCTGAGTCCTCAAGAAAGCTGTGGCACCACCCAGGAGGGCTGGGTCTCCTTGTCACTACAAAATAGCTCAGCTGAAAGTGCTACGGAGCTACCAGCACATCCTGCCTGGTACAAATCTGCCATCAAACACAGACCTATTAAAAGTACAACAGGATCAGAGTTCAAAACTGTGAGAGGGTTTAAATATTGAATATTCCCTAATCAGGTGAATGTAAGATCTACTTAAGACCACAAGCATTTAATAATGCTGATACAAATTAGCAAAGGCTGATAATTGCTTTGCAGAAAATACAGCCCAAGGAATGAGTGGGAAGAGGATTTAAACCCCTGTAGTATTTGAAAGGAAAATATTTTTGTCCTTAAAATGTTTTGCAGCAGTTTAAAAGGGGCAAAAAAAATATTAAAGGGGCAGTTTTCAGAAAGGGTTTTAGGGATTTGGGAAGTCTTTCCAAAAGTCTTGGTGATTAAGTTGGAAAAAGGTGTTATTGAATGTCCTCAAGTCTAACCAATTCCCCAGGCTCAGCCCAGGGGCAGAAAATGCCTCACAAGGTACAAGGTCTGGTCAGGGCTGACACAGGGTCCTGCACAGACAGGATCACAAAACTCTCCCTTGATCAAATGCTAACTGCAGTGCTCAGGCAAAAGCCTCACACGAGTGAGGCCAGGGGAGTATTTAATGGATGTTCTCACAACCCACCCCAGCCCTCCTGGCTTCAGAGACTTTGGATGAGTATCTCCAGCTTTATCAGATAAGAAGCTTATTTGAAATTCAAGGCAAGGATATTCCAAGGCTCTTCCTTTTCTGCATGTTCATTCTGTTCTAATGGAAAGATATTTTATCTAATGCTTTTTAATTCTGGCTACAGAGTATAATTGTCCAAGACTGGAAGATAAGCAGTTAAAAATCTCCATTTCCTTTTTAAATTAAGGCTTTCTTGAAAACAACCTAAAATCACATTTAATGAACTCAAAATATTTAATGCTTATTCGGTAAATTTCACAGGAATTAATTCTTGGTTTATATCCAAACAACCCTTCTGATTGTTGAAATGCAGCATGCCTTCAAATTAAAACCTGCTGGTGGGAGATGTAATCTAACATTTCCTTCAGATTAATGCCAACACTAGAGAGGGCATTTCTTGAACAACCTTGCTGCTCCAAAGAGCCTTTAAAGGATGCAAAGGAAGTCAGAGGTGCAGAGTTCATCCTCTTGCTGCTCTCCCATCCCCACACACCCGGGATGGCTGCTGAGCACAGACAGGTCCAGCTTGATCTCCCACCACCACAGGGGTCTCTGAATGGCCACAAACTGACCAAATCAGGGTCTTTTTTCCAAACCTGCCTCCAGCCTGTGCACCCCATGTTGTCCCTGGTTGGGGGGCTCATCCACAGCCTGTATCCTGATTTATACAGGCACTCAAAAGCATCCCAATGCTCAAATCTTAAGCAGCATCCTTTGCACAGACTCCTTTTGGAGTCAGCAGCAGTGCACAGCAAAGGGCAGCAAATTCTGTCAGAAATCTTCTCTCACAGAAAGCTCCTGTGAAGCTTTGTCATGGCAGAACTTCCCCAAGCCAAAGCTGGGCAAGGAGGAGTCAAGGTGGGACATCATCAACCATGTCCTAGAAGGTGCCACTGGACAGGACTAGCAAAAGGCAGAGAAGCACTAATGAGACACAGATTAACAGTGACTTTGGTTTATCTGTTCTCTCCTAGGGGAGGGAGGAATCTCTAACAGCAGGAGATGTGGTCTCAAGCAGCAATTGAAGCTTTGGGAAGTCTCCTAACGACACCATGTTCCCAGGCCCCCATATCCATCTTTCACCAGTGTTTGCCTGGGTGGAGAGGTGGAGCAGACCCCCTTTAGCACCCCAAGGACCAGCCCCTGTTCAGGGCCACTGAGCTGCCCTGCAGCGTTAAAGGCTCTGCACTGAGATTTGGGAATGCAGCACCTGAGAAATCTCCATTTCAGAGCTCTGCTGTTTAATCCAGGCAGACAAAAAGGGAGCAGTGGGAAGCTGTGAGCCTGGATGGTGCCCTTGAGGCACTTCAGGGCTCCAGCAGTGGTGCCCAATTAACACAAACAGCCAGTGCCAAGCACAGCCCAGGGCACGAGGTGCAGGTTACTCTGCACAGCACAGACACTGCCCTGCATGGAGGTGGTGGGCTGTTTTCCAGAGGCTCTGCTGCATCTCACAGAGCAGAGTTGTTTCCTTAACCTTCTGCTGTGGGCTATGGGTGTAGAAGCAATACAACAAAAATAAATGAGGATAACCCAAAGAAAATAAACCTGCACTTCCTTTCAAGGAAACTGCTGGCTCATTCGCTGAGCCTGCCAGAGTTTAAAGAGCTGCCTGGCCAACATTCAGGCACATGGTGTGATTTCTGGGGTGGTCCTGGGCAGGACCAGTCAGATTTCAATGATCCTTGTGGGTTCCTTCCAGCTCAGGATGGTCTATGATTCATCAGCCCAGAATTAACTGGCTATGGCTGCTCAGGTTGGGTTTTGCTGGCCAGGATCAGCTGCAAAAGCACCAGGTGAGCTATTAGCTGACAGAAAGGGATAAAAGATGACTCTTTTAAGGCAGGCAGATTCGGCATTTCAAGGAGGCATCTCTAATTAGAGCCACAGGCTGGGGACAAGAGAGGGAGAGCCAGCCTGAGACCTGGCACAAGCTCACACCAAACTGTTGTGTTTTACAGGGACCACTGCTCCTACCCAGGGTCATGGGAACCTGAGTAGAAGGCTCAAAACAGGCTGAGAAAATG
>NW_005054313.1:1105861-1142933 GCF_000277835.1 Geospiza fortis | reverse complement strand
AAGTGAGTGTGTTAGAGATGCAGACCATGTAATTACAGACAGACACCTGGATGGTTTAACAGAGGTAAATGAACTTAAGTTCATTAAGGTCTAACACAAGACAGCCAGTGATCTCAAGTGTCAGTACTAAATGGACTGGAGGAATTTAGCTCTTCAGGTCCATCACCAGCTTGTTTTGCATGTCAGGATCCCAACAGGGCTGCTGGGGCACAGCTGGGAGTGGGAAGCAAGCAAGAACATTTTCCTGTGAGCTCATACAGAAAGGACAGCACAGGGAGACCAGGGAAAGCCAGGAGATGAGCCAAGGCACAGCAGGGACTTCACAGTCACAAACCTCTGTCTCAGCTTTGCTGGGAGATGCCTCTCCATGCAGCAGCTCTGGCTTCTTGTGACAGCCTTGTGCCACCAGCTGCACATTCAGACAGAAAATGGCTTTTTCAGCCCTAAGAGGCCACTGGCTTTGTGCTGGCCAACCCTTACCTGATGGGTTAAGGGGACTGTGCAAGGAGCTCAGAGGGGCAGCCAGAAAATGTTCAGAGAGGCTTCTACTACCTTCTTCACACTAGGCAGCTGGGAAAAAAATTCCAACCAAGAGCCAGGCCAGCAGGATTGCAGCAGCACACTGCACCAACACATGTGCAGTTTGTGCTGCCTTCCTGCTCTGTCCTTTTCAATGCCAACCAACCACCTAGAGAAGAAAACATTGCAAGAAGGCAGAGAAAAATCCACTTTGCTGAATTGCGTCAGAGCTGTTGGCAAAGAAGAGGAAAACCTGAGCGTCCTTCTTGCAGGAGATGAGTGAACAGCAAGCTGTGCCCAGCAGCCAGACCAAGCTGTGCTTTGCAGAGCTAGACCCTGAGCCTTGTGCTGTCATCCCAGCCCTGGTGGCAGCTGCTGTCCCAGAGCCCAGAGGGAGCCACCCTTGGTGGCACAGGTGCTGCCTCACAGCGCTCCAGACGGGAACAAGCTGCCTCATTCCAACAAGAGAACTTGAATTCCTGCCCAGCAAACCATCCCCTTGAAAGGGAACTCTCAGATCAGCGTTTATTAATTCTGGAGTGTGATTTTGTTTCCAAGAAACTTTCTCGGCTGAAACAATGAAAAAACTGCTGGTTTGGCAAAGTTTCTGATTGAGAATTCAAGTGACAGAGCAAGTGTTTTGCTGATAACGAAATCATACACATTTTTGTTTTATAGCCATTGCTATTTGCTGCAGAATATTTATGGGATGTGATAAAAATCTACACGCTCAGCACAGCTCAAACTTCTTTCCACAGACAGATCGTTACCCCACCAGAAGTTTTGTCAGGACAGAGGAGTTATCTCTCAGAGGGTCAAACACACACATCAGCTGCACCAGTGGGCCAGCTCACCCCTCTGCATGGGGCCAGGAGCACCTAGGGCTGCACAAGGCTCATCCATGCTCTTGAGCTCCTGTTAACCAAATTTCACCAGGGAAAAGAACCTGAAATTCAGTTTAGCCAGAGGAGCACACAGCTGTCCTGCCCCTGTGCACAAAGCACACAAAAGCCCATTCAAGAGCTCTGTTTCCCTCCTGTACTTTAATTTATTTCAAATCAACATTAGGACAAATAGATGCTCTCATATAAGCTGTTCATAGGCAGCCTGGATTCTCAGTACTTTTGTACAACTTGGAAGTCCTTTTTATTTTTTTTTCCTTGTTTTTTAAACCTCTTGCTGTTAAGACTGGAAGCATAAGGAAATTTCCAGCTCTGGCTCTTGCCTCATTTGCTTTGCCCAATAGATCTTCAGGCAACAGTGCAGATTACTTGATTGCTGCTAGATCTCACACTGCCACCTCTGAAAATCAGTGTGTGGACTGCCACTGGTGACTGGAGGTCAGAGCAAGCAGCTGGCAAATGGCTCCCAGCACTGCTCTGGGGGAAGCAGGACCGTCAGGCCTGGAGGATTTATCAGACTGCAGGAGAGATGACTTGCCTGCTAAACAGGGTGGGTTGGGGCTTTTTCCTCCACTCAGATGAGGAAGGAGTTGGAATCTCATGCAGCTATTTGCTGGAAAGGAACAGCTTTCCACTCCAGCAGTAGCAGCCCTGCCCGAAGCACTGCCCTGACAGCCAGGATATATTGCCTTAGCACTTTTGTTAAGAACAAAATCCAGGGATTTGCAGCTACAACCCCCACCATTAATCACCTAGGTGCAGAGATTTTACTTTTGTGCACCTCCAGCAGAGCCCTTTGATCTGCAGGAGCTGTGCCAAGCCCCAGGATGGCTCTGATGTGGGGAGGTTCAAGGGCACAGACCAAGACCGGAGTTTCCATTTACACAAACGATGGGCATGGGGGGCACTGTGGAGAAACCACCCTGAGGCTTGTTTTCCTTAGGAATATGCACACACTGGTGATGAAATCTGACTAAATTGAGGATTGAAGACTACATCCATCAGGTCAGGCCCACAGGTGATCTGCCCAGGCCTGTGTTTCCCAGGTAAAACACCCCAGGTGTGTGCAGAGAGGAGGTTGTGATGGATCTGCCACCATTCCTGAACACAGCTGGTTCCCTTCATTGCCCAGCTCATCAATCCAGGGACAGGCTATTACTGTTATTGATGTGCCTCAGACCTCAGGAGCCCTCAGACTTCCAACCCCAAGAGCTTTAAAGTCATGAATTAAGCCCTAAGAGTCATTATTAAAAAAGCTGCAACCATTGCATTATTTTCATCTGCCGTCTGTTTAAAGGCTTTAGGCTATACTTAGCTCAAGGTTTCTCTCCACAAGAGATAGAAATTTACTGGCTCTAAATGAAAAAAAAAACCTCTCCAATTGTCCTGGAGTTATGCAGTGATTTGAAGTGAAGTTTTCATTACTGTGATACTTGCAGTACAGGCAAAATGCTCCAGTGCTTCCAAGTTGTCCTTGAGAATGTATTGCTCAAGGTGGGGAAGGATGGAAATCCAGGATCTGGCCAGAGCTCATCTCCCAAATGCATGTGGGGAAAATTGATGTAGGACAGAAGTGCCACAGTCCACACCAAGGCAGTGATTTCCTTTGGTGCTTGCCTGCCCTCCCATCACTGATTTTAAACCACTAGATCAAGAGGAGCTTGGTTTACCTTGAGTTTTCTACTTGGATTTTCAAGCACAAGTGAATTGAAAAGTAAACCATAGATTCAGTCTCCTAATCCACTCTGATGGACCTGCCCCATTCCTCACAAACAGCCTTCATTCACCTGCTCTCACCAAAAGCAGCACTGATGGCAAAATAAGAATAAAAAAAAGATGGGGTAAAAAAAATTAATATCTATCCTCAAAAATAAGAGTTTTTAAAAATTTTTCTTCTTTACTGAATTCCCTTTTCTCCAAGTCCTAAAGAGGAGCAAAGATCAATTGATTAAAAGATGTTCTATTCTGCAGCCACAATATTTGAAGTCCTTAGACCTCAGCCAGAAACAGCCCATTTAGATTTTAATTACTTCTAACTCACATAGTGGAAAGTTTGTGGTTACAAATTAGGAACCAAAATGGCCCCAAGATCAGACTTGGCATTGCAAAAGAAAAATAAAAACACCCTTTTTCTTTAAGAATAGCTTCAATTTCTACATCCAGTAAGAATTCAGGAAAAAAGCCCAGTGTGTCTCTCAAGCTGGAGAGTGCTCTGTTTTATTTTCTGCTTTATGAAATAATCCTACTGAAAACATTTCTCTGCACACATTCAGGAGCTCTCTTCCAACAAAAAAGGAAGCCCTACCCAATACTGTGGATAGCTTTAACAAATATTGAAAGGGTCGCTCTACAAACAGCAGAGCCCTGCCCAGAGCAGCCCTGGAAGGGGATGCTTCACCCCCAGACAGGAGGAGCTCTCCTTCCACAGCACCCTGGCTATGCCCTAGAAGTGCCCTCTGTGGGTATCAGCTTAGTCAATAGCAAAATAAAGAACATTCATTGCAAGACATGCACCAAAGGAACTCCTGAGGAGCACACACGTCCCCAGTGCTGGTGAGGCAGCTGCTCCTTCAGGGAGCGAGAGCATCCAGTGAAGTCAGTGCAAAGGGTCTCACTTGTAAATTACAGACAGAGCTATGCCTCATCCATCTCACAGGCACTGACTCCTTGGAAATTGGGAGCCAATTCTGCAGGTCCTCACAGCCTTGAGGAGGACCAGGCCCTTTGCACAGCCCCCATTGCATTTTTGGGTGGCTGGATTCCAATAAGAAAAACAAAAGGACTAAATTGACCTGGGTTAAAGTAATTTCCAGATTCAAAAATCACCAGTCCTGGCTGAACCAATTTGCATTTCCTCCTCCTGATGCCAAGGCCTCCTTTCTGAGATCACCAAAAGCTCTAAAAGCTGTACCACTCACAAGGGCAATAATAATTCCTTTAATATGTAATTTTAAACCACCCACCACACTCAGTCATTCAAGTCTTTGATACTCATCTGCTGCTTTACTGAGGCCCTTTGTGGAGGCACAATGGGATAGACCTGAAGCTCTCTAGGGTGAGCCAATTTTCACAGAATGTGGCTTCAACAAATTCTATGTAGCCAACTGGAAAATTAAAAACTGTCTTTTTTTCCTCTGGAATTTATTATGGTTGAAGTAGTCTTTATAAGTGTCTTCTCAACATGTCAGTGCTACCTAATCAATTGAAGATAAATGAAGGGTTTGATCAGACTTTCTTTCACAGGAATTAACCTGATGAGTAGAGACAATACTTTGTGTGTTGCTTCATCCAGTGCAAGAAGAAAAATCAACTGTACCTTGCTACAAGTGGCCAATTTTGGGTCCTTGAGGCCACCTGACCTTGAGCATCACTCAGTACCCACTGCTGTCTAAGAGTGACTGCACAACATACCTGCTCTGCATTTGACTCTGCAGGAGAATTGCCACAGTTATTATTTAAATAGCTTAAAATTGAGACAGCTGGAAGTGCAGCAGGGCAGACTGGACCATAAGAACCCAAGCAGTGCCACCCCTGAGGTCACAACAATGTCTGCTCTAAAGTCTTCTTGAGAGGAGGGACAAACAGACAAACACTTGATTTCTTTACTCAAGAAGACAACACCACAATCTCTGAGTAGTCAGAGATCAGAGATAAAACCACTTTAAAATCACAGAATCCACTGAGGTTGGAAAAGACCTCACAGATCTGACTCCAGCACCACCATGTTCGCCACTAAATCGCATTCCTCAAGCGCCACATTCACTTGATTTTGAGCTCTTCCAGGAGCAGTGATTCCACCACTTCCCTGGGCAGTTTTTTCCACTGCCTGACCACCCTTCCAGGGCAGAAATCTTTCCTGTCATCTATTCTGTAAACCTCCCCAGCACAGCCTGAGGCCATTTCCTCTCATCCTGTCACCCCCACACATCCAAATGCCCCCTTCCACCATTTCCCAATCCAGGTAGGGAAAAGGCTGGAAAGCCCACACCAGTCTCCTCTCCAGCCAGCTGCAGGGTCTGCAGAAATACCTCCACAGGGAGGGGAAAAGCACAAATCTGGCCCCTCAGGCACACCAAGGTGATGGCTGCCAATCTCCCACACACCCATAAAACCCTGGAACCACCAGGTATTCATTTCAGGGACTGTGTTGAAACAAGAATTGGAAAAAATAACCCAGAGGAAAAAATAGTTTCTGTTGGAGTGTAATAGATGGCCTGGGAAGATGACAACCTTTGTGTGTGTGTTGATAGAACAAGCTGATGATGAGACTGGGCCACAGGAGAGGCTAATGAGTTTCTGCAGTTATTACAGAAGGTCTGCTCAGGAGAAGCTGAAGATCAGTGTTATTGCTCAGGCCCAGGAATCCCAATTTAGGAAAGATCTCATTCAGACTGAAACAGGTACAAAGAGCCACACATGTTTGGTTAATCTCACAAAAGAAGATTAAAAATAACTCATTTCAGCTTGCAAATGAAAGTCTAGTGGTACACTTGCAGTCTTTGAATAGATCAGGGAGATTACCAGCATCAGACCCTGCCTGTTTTTACACTGAGAGCTGGAGTGACCCTTGGCTCCACCAACAATCTGCAAAACAAAAAGCAGTAGGGGCACAAGAGGAATTTCTACATTGAATTTCCAGCACAAATACACTGGCTGGTTAAATGTCTAAGTGCTAGATGAGGGCATAGCTGGAAAAGCTTTCCCATAGGAGAGAAAGAAGTAAGTGCCCCTTACTAAAAGGATCCCACCTGCTTACAAGCTCTGAATCCTTCCTTGAGCCAAGACACTGAACTAAACTTTCAGCCATTTCCCTTCCTGCCTGACCCCACAAAGCAATTTGAGAGGATACCAACAGCCCCAGCAGAATCTCCAAAGCTGGTCATGTTTTTCAGTCTCCTCATCACTGAATATTTCCATGAATTAGGTTTTTCAGAAGAGGGATGGAGAGAAGCAAGTTTAATACACTGAAAAATTAAAAATTTAGGGGCAGGATAAAACTAATTGAATCTTGTGTTAAATTATACCACTGCAGGGATGCCAGTGCAATTTTATCATTCATACTAAGTCTAATAAAAAACTCTCAGACCTTTAATTTATCTCCCCTCCAGCACCATCCTGCATCATGAAAGGGTTTTGCCACAGAGCAGGGGTCAGGCTGAGGAGCACCACAAGCTGTAAATACAGCAACTGCCTTTAGCTGCTTCCCCATGGGAGTGACACCAGGATGCTCTTTTCTAAGGATAAATCAGAGATAAGCACAGCACCTGAGAGCTCTCTTGCTTTCATGTTCTGCACAACTGCTCCACTCTGAAAAGTGTCCATAAAACTGTGCAAAACAAGGGTGGGGGAGTCTCAGCTGGGCTTGGTCTCCACCACAAGGATAATTCAGAGCTTCTCTGGGTGTTGTTCATCAAGAGAACAGCTTTCCTCTCTCCACAGCCATGACCCATCCTCAGGATTTAGGCAGCTTCCTCAGACCAGTCCCAAATTATTTGTAAAAAGGCAGGGCTGTGCACCCAGCAGTTGCCACAGCTGACCCCAGCAGACAGAGCAGATAGTGCTGCTGCTTGCATAGCCTGCAAAACATGCTGTACTTTAGTCCTCAGGCCTATAGGGAGCTGTGACAGAGATTTTGTGCATCTTCTGGGCTAAAGATTTATTGCACAGTTGCCTGAGCTGAATGTGCCAGCTGCTCCACATTAGCCCCGTGCCCCCACACTCATTTGAAGCCCTGTTCTGAGCTGATTGTCCCAAGATGGGAACTCAGCAAGTTCTGGAAGATCTCTGTGGCTCCACCTGCCTGAGATCTGGGTGGATTTTGATTTCACACAAAGTTGCTCAGTGATACTTTCCTACTCCATATCAGTTTCACAGGACCTTGCACTTGCAGGAGCAGTGATCCCTGCCAGACACCCACCCCACTCAAGCCCAGTCCCCCCAAAACAGGCAAGGTAAAATTTCCACAGCGCCTTCTAAGACAGTTTCAACTTTAAAAAGCCAACAAGGCAATGAACAGCTGACTAAATTGTTGCATGGTTTTGAGGAATTATTAATTTCCCTTATTGGTACAAGCTGTGCATTCATAAGCAGCTCAGAGCCTCACCAGACTCCTGCCAGACTGAATCACTTTAGCTGGAAGATGAGAAACTGCAAAAGTTCAAGGTTGCCACAACAGCAATCAGGCTTCAGTTCAGGCACTGCTATAAACAAGTAAGCAAAAAAGCTCCCAGCCTCAAGATGCTGGAGATCCAATTCCATCTCACAGAGCTGAGACGCACTGGAGGTGGGGATGGGATCTGGGGGAGCTCTGCAGTGACCTCATCGCAAAATGACACAGGAGAACACAGGCCTTTCCTGGGGAAGAGGGCACCAAAGGGTACCCTGGAGACATCAGCAATTTCTGTGCTGCAAAGATTCCCTTCAGGCAAGTTCTTACAGCTCCTAACCTATCCCAGGATGAAAAAGACCATTGGAGCATCTTCCCCAGGCTGAGGAAAACAACTCAACTGCTCTGTCCTCTGCAAGGATATCTCAGACAGCAACCTGTAGAGCTGCACTGAGTGGTACATATGGTCAGGGACCACCTTCAAAACACAGCAGCTTTAATTATTCTTGCTCCTGTGCCAGGCATATGGCATTTTACCTTCAGTTTAAATGCCATCAGCTTCTGTTCCCATATTGTTCCTTTCCAAAACTTGTCCTTTTCCCCCACTTTAATATTTTAAGCTGAATGGAACTAGATTTTTTTCCAAAGGAAAAGTTTGTAGCCAAGCAAATATGTCCATGTCATAAGATGAATGACTATGCAGCTAAAGCAGTGATGTTTTCAGGATTAATCTTGCCTAAATATTTCATTTCTTCATTTTGAATTATGAACATCTTTTTCATAAGTACTGATATAGTTTATAGATCATTCCCAAAAGGAAAGTTTGATTAAAAAACTAGAAAACCACTTGAGGAAGAGGACTTCAGTCTTATTTGAAGGACAGCTTTTGCCACCTACTGAAGAGCCTATAAGAGATAGGTCACTTATTTTTTATAGAGTTTTTATTTTATCAAAAAAAGGACTATCAGAAGTCTTGTGCTACATAGCCATTGTTGGATTAATATAATGAAACCTTTGCTTGAGTCTAAAACCACGAGGCATTTTCAGAGAGTATCTGGGGCTCAGCACTCTGCAAGGCTTTGGCACCACATGCACCTTCTTGTGCTGTGGGATTCATTGAGAGCTGTCAATACACATTTCCTTCAGGAAATCAGGAAGCCTAAGAAACCCCGTGGCAGATAAGATGCAAGACTGATGAGCTGCAATCAGTACAAATTGGCACCTGCAAGGGATAAATCCAATGCACAAGGAAAGAAAATATCTATTATGACTATCAGAAAAATTCCAGCTGCAACGTGAACTTGAGGAAGTCACAAGGTTGTTATTTACAGCTAGACCTCTTCAGCAACTGGAGTTTTGCAAAGAAAAAAACGAAACAAAACCAAAGCTGCTAAGGTCTTAGATACCCTGGAGATGGGTGTACACCCATCAGGGCAGCATCCTTCCCAGCTCATGTTAGTTAACATGCCAGAACTCCTGGAAATGCTCAGCCCCCAGCTGGGAGGTGGTGGAGGGCTGGCTGGACAGGGAGAAGTGTTGGGTCTCTCAGAGGAACAGTTCTGCAGGAGGCCACTTGCACATAGGAGCAGCAGAGTCCATTTTCCCCCATGCAGTGCTGTGCAGCCAGGACAGAGACCTAGAGTGGGCAGGAAAAGTTTTAATAGACCAAGCAGATGAGAGAAGGAAATTGGTGTCAAGGACGAGCACAGCCCAGTGTCACCAGGCACCCCAGCAGGTCACATAAACCATCTAAGTTATGAATTTCATTTAGAGCTCCTTGTTCTTACTACACCTGCAAAATCCAGATACTGGGCTGTCCAACAGCGTCTCTTAACGAGGAGACAAGTACCATTAATTACCTGCAAGCTCAGAGATATCTCCTTTCACTGCCAGCCCACTCTCAAGAGCTTTGATAAACACCGAGTTTCCTCTTGCAGGGGGAGGGATCCTATCTGCAAAGTGTTAATGGTCTACAGCCACTTTCAGAGTAGCGTCTACCAGCTGATAAGTTTATCCTATATCTCAGCACTTCACAAACAGCAGCTCCAAACACTTTTCCCTGACCAATTTATCAAGATTTATATCAGATTTGGGTTCTCTGCTCCAGCTTGACTTGCCCAATATTTCAGCATTCTGTAATCAAACCCCGAGAGGCCCATGACTCTTGGGCACGATGTCTTCTGCTTTTCAAGATGCTCCTGTGCTGTGAAATAAGGAGGCAACTGTGCCAGGCAATAAGCAGGAAGAGAATATTTCAAGAATACAAGAGAAATCATTAAAACTCAGCAATTTATTTGGGAACACACATGTGCTTTTGTTAGTAGGAGAACGTCATCCGTGGCTTTTTTAATCTCAAGATGCACTGATGTATTGTGACACTTTGTGTTTTTCAGTGCCCTGCTTTTCCATCCATTTCCTTCCCTCAAGTGGGGCAGGCTTTCCAATGGATTGTCACCATTTAGTAATTACAAATATAAATGTCACTGCTGTCAAATAATATCACACACCTCACGCATCAGGACACAAGCTGTTTAAAACCCAGCCATTATAGCAGAGCCACCGCTGGGTGAACACGCCTTGATTAAATTCACAGACATTCATCATTTTAAATAAAAACTGAATTTTGACAAGGCAGCAATGAACTTTCCAGAAGATGTAGGAGTGAAGTGATGTTTCCAGAAGGCAGTGTTCCTCCAGGCATTTCTTTAACACTGGAGCACAGTTGGAGTACATAATGCATAGCTGCAAAAAGCAGTTTTTAAGCACGAGTTCCACGCAGCAGTTCAGGACCACAAAACCCCTGAAAGCTGCAGCCCTCAGCATATGGCAGCTGCTCACCTGAGCACCAGCAGAGCCATCACAATCAGGTGTTTTCTGCACGGGCACAGCCCCAGTGAGCCCAGCCCAGGGTCCAGGATAATTGGTTTTGCCATGCTGTCAATCCCACCCCCAGGAAGAGGTTCCCCTGCCAGCCTGCCCAGTGCCAAGACAGCTTCTATTTTCCAGACTGTCAGTCTCAAATCCTATCAGATCTCAGGCTGCAGAAGATAGATTATCTGGGCAGCATTATGACAGATGCACTGCTGAAGATGCCCACTTACTCAGAGAGAAAAGGGAAAATTTCTCCCCCTGCTCCTTGTCTGTGTCAGACCCATCTGCCATCCACTGCTGGGTTCATCTTTGTCACTCCTGGGAACAACAACTCCACCAAAGGGTCTGCACACACATTAATTAGGATGAAACATAGTTTGATGGAAAGATTTCGTTTCTTTATCTTCCCAGAGAAGGGATATCCTGGGAAAACAATCGATGATTATTCCCCTATACATTAAAGGGGTTATTCTGCATAGGGATCAAATTGCAGTTGCAGAGTGGAACAGCCACTTGGCACAATGACAGACTGCTGTATCAGTCATACCTGCAAACCTTATTTACAGAAGCACCACAAAAATATTTGAGCTGGCAGCTGTTCCATTGTGAGAGCAAATATAGCTAAAACAATCTTCTATTTTGCAGAATTTCCCACCCTTAAAAAAAAAAAACGTGCAAAACACATCTCTCCTCACTGTCATCCAGGTCCTGCCCACCCCTTTTCATGATGGGTCCCCTAAGCATGGAGCATTTGCTAAAATGCAGACAATGATGTTGCTGTCACTATTTAGTCTACATATGAGTCCAGCTCTGAGATCAAGAGCAGATGAAAGAGAGAAATCTTATTTGGTGTCAGATGATGCTCAGCCCCAGCTTGCTGCATGTCCAGCCAAGTCATCACTCAGTCACTTTGCACTTACTGGTTACCAGGTGTGGCTGAGCCTTGCCCAGTCTGGGGTGAGCAGACACTGGTGAGAGCTGCAGGGACAGCAGAGGACCCCCAGGGCCATGTCAGGACTGCAGCAGCAAACCAGCATCATTACCCTTCCATTTCAAATGCAAGGAGAGCTCAGTGCCCCCACATGAATGAGCACAGCCAACACACAGCCCTGCTGATCCCTCCCCTGCCCTCAGCCCTGCTCCCTGCATCACCCAACTACCGCTGATCCCTCCCCTGCCCTCAGCCCTGTGCTGCTCCCTGCATCACCCAACTACAGCTGTGCATGCAGCTGGCACAGCAAAAGCAGACTGAGGAACTGATCTGGGCTAAAAAAAGAGGCAACTCCTTGCAAATAAACTCTTAAATTTAGCTTCAGAGCTTGCAGCACAACTCTCCTTCATTGAGGCTGGTGTGCTGGGAGTGAGATGCCTCCTGGCGTGGATCCCCCACCCAGCACACTCAGCTCTTGCGTGGGATGTGCTGGGATTTCTCTGTGCTGCCCTGGGGCACACCAGCATCGTGCACAGCCTGTGGTGCCCAGCTCCATCCTGGGCAGTCCCCACCAGACAGACAAGAAACATTGCAAGGCCACTCACCCAACTTGAGGTACCAGGCAGCGTTACCACAAATCCTTAGGCAACAGTAAAGATCTTGGGGTTTGCAATTTTTTATAAGCTGAAACATGCGTGCATATGTTCCATTTATCTGTTGCCAAAAAGAACCAGACAGGTAAAATATAAAAAAGGTAAAGTTTGTTATAAATGCAAAAGCCAGAGTCTACAGCCCCTTTCCTTTATCCCTCAACCTGAATCGAGCACATTAACCAGCTCTGCCACTCAGCCTCCTCTTCCTGATAGAAATGTGTAACAGGAGGGAAATTGTGCCAGGATCCAGAACATATTTTCCAACTACCAGAGTCAGAACTGCACTTTACACCAGAAAAAAAAATCTCCTGGGCACTCACTTCAAATTCAAGTCAACATTTGACTCTCCCAGTATCAAGGAAAGCAGCTCTACTGAAAGCTGCTTGAACTACTCACTCCACCTAAACTTGCTCCTGAAGGACCAGAGAAGCTCGCCATGTACAAGGAGGTTTAATTTCTCACTTGCTTTGCCTGAATACAAGCCCTCTGCTGCTCCTCAGCACCCTTCAACAAGCAACTGAGCCTCAAACAAAAGCAGCTTTTCCAAGCCTGAGAAAAACCAGAGCAGACATCACCTTAACTTACCATCCAGGATCCCAAGCAGCTCCATTTCCCACAGCCATCCTCTTCCTCTGCAAAGGCACTTCATCCTGCAAACTTCCACCCTGACCTGGGGAAATCTTTTATACTCATGGCCCTTAATGATTTATCAGGTGGTCTGGATTCAATGCACCAAAAAACCTCATCTACCCCACTCTCCTGGATTGCCCTCGGAGGAAATGTATGAGTTTTGTGACAAAACATTTTTGTTCCTTCATAGGGGACAGAAGAGAGGGCAACCTAGAGGAAAGGGATGGCACAAATGGAAAAGTTTGGTGTTTTGGGGTTTTTTTTCTTTATGGATAAAGAAGACCTTTTTTATGCAGAAGAATTGTAAAAGTGTTAGGGGTCAAACCAGCAGCAAAGCACACATCTTGCACTAAAAAAAAATGTTTGTACATATATAATAAAAGCATCAGAATCTTGCTCTGCTCTTCAGCAGTGGAAAAATACCCCTGGGCTCCTCTTTGCCTCATAAATCACTGGCACAATTGTCCTGTGTTAAACACTCTCACTGCAGCCAGGCTTGGGGCGGCAGGCAGGGCAGGGCTTGGTGCTGTCACCCAGTGCAGTGGCCAGCAGGGCAGGTTTGCAGCCACAGCCTGTGAGAATGAGGCCTCAGACTACGTGTGCTGTCTTGCCCTTCACTTTTCAGACAGTTTTCAGTACACAGGATTAAATTCTTTGCATTGGCTTCAGAAGCAAGAGCAGGTCCCCAGCACAACACGCCTGAGAGCACTTGCTGGGTGCAACGTGACATCCCCTACTCTTATCCACACATCATGAATGAAATTCAGAGTAACAGCTGTGCAGCCAAAGGCAACCTTCTTGTGGACCACTGCAGACACGATTCTCTGCAAAACATGTTTTTTCTTTGCACATGCAGAAGATGAGCTCACTCAGAGCCTCGAAACGCCGGTGCGTGGCCAGGTCAGGGCAGCGGGCTGGGATGGGATGTGTGCTCAGCAGGGATGTGCACCTGGATTCTCCCTCCCATGGCAACCCAGGGAGCACAGCATCCCCCTCAGCTCCATGACTGCTTGTTCAAGAGCAAGTGTGGGGCTGGGAGGCTCCAGAGGTACCACAGCAGTTTTGCTGCAGCCACGGCCGCACACGGCACATTAGCGATGGCACAGCCAGACCTGAGCTCTGACCTCCACAAACACCAACCTTCTGATCGGAGTCTGAAACCCTTTAAAAACCCCCTTCACACACCTCAATTATTTTAACTGCTTAACCATCACATTCCTGTATTGATTTGAGCACAGACGAATTATTTAAGTCAATTGCCTATTAAAATTCATTTTCGGTGAAAGGTCGGAGCTGCAAATTGAAACCAGATGCAGTACATTATGTCTATCAGTACTGTGATCTGCACACAAGTTCATTATAATGTTTCTGCAGAAGTAATTTCTCTTGTCAAATTTTGCTCTGTATGCCGCTGTGGCTATTACAAGCTCTATTAATTAAGAGGCCTCTTAATTCTTATTAGCAGAAAGTTTTAAGTTCTGCAATCTCAAGTAAAGATACGTAAAAAAGCATTAGGCCTTACCCACCTTATAGCATCCTGCTCCTGAAATTCAGAGAGAAAGGAAAATGAATTACTTTTGTAGCTGTAAGTGTATTTTATTCAGCTACAGGAGATCTGAGGAGCTTTTGGACTCCCTGCAGTGACTAACAGTGACAAGTAGCACCCTCCCCCAAAGCCACCAGCAACATCCCTGCATCCAGGACTGTGTTGCTTGTAAAGTGCAGTGACTTCTGGGCAGTTTTTGATCCACTTGAAGTCCATCAAGAGAAAAAGGCCACAAGAGTGGCCTCTCCATGTCACCTTGAAGCCTCCATCGACTCCTGATGAAAGGCAGCAGAAGCACAGCAAGCCTCAAAGCAGCCTCTAAGTGTTTACACTGCTCTCTTCCTCAGCAGCCAGAGCTGGGAAATCCCACCCTGACTTGACTGGGGTTGCATCTGGTTTTAAGTTCCTAAAAAAATAAAGGCCAGTTACTCATGGCTTGCACTGGCACTGGTTGCATGAATCTTGCCCCAACACAAACACTGCCCTTTCTTTATCTACTCATGGCTTATGCAGCAAAGAGGGCATTGGAACACAGAGGGGAACATGGCATTTTCTCCCAGTTGCAGAAGTATTTTGTTTTCTTTGAGACTGACCCTGTAGCTACTGTCTCAAGAGAAAAGTTAGTTTTCTTCCGAAGTAAAAATCATTTGAAAGGAAGGCTGCTGTTTCAGTGGGAAAATGATGGTGTTCCTCTTGGGAAAACTGAAAACAAACCACAATGGAAATTTTCATTTCATTTTAAAATGCCAGCTTGAAATAGGACATTTGCATTTCTGCCCTCCAATAGCAGGCATGTTGTTCCTATTAAGATGTTTATAAAAAGATTGTGTTTTGGTAGAAGGAGGGGGTGTTTGATACTTCTGATAGGGAAAGCTGATCTCTGACCATCTCTGAACATCTGAAAATGTTTTGAGCTCTTTGCAGCCTACATTGACATTTCAGAGTGTTGGAAGTTGCACAGATCAAGTCAACAAATTTCAGGCATCTTATGAGTAATTCAGTTCATAGAATCTCTCCCAGCCCAGGGAATCACTTCATTTGCACATAGCACCAACACAGACCAAGGCTGTACTTCAGTTACAGCATCTCCCACAGTTCTTCCAAGAGCTCCTTAAGACAATTGCCAGGTAAAAGTGGAACAGAAATGCCACGAGAAGAGGAGCTGCTCTCAGTGCCAAGCACATTCAGCAGTTCAGCAGGCACACACAGACACGTTTTTTCTTCGCCAAAAGTTAAACCTTTTCTTCTTAAAGTTTTCTTGTAAAAATATTTCTTTTCAGTGGAGCTCTGTAAAATCTGTCCAATACTGTATAAAATCCCTAGTGGGTCACTCCAGAAGCTGATGCCTTAGGATTTTAGCTTTTATAATTTTCAAATCCTGTACTGCTTTAGGGTATAACTCTAAACTCCATATAGAGTGTTAGTTAGCCATCTTCACATTTTGGTCAGACAAAACAATCCCTCTAGGCCTGATTCTGATCAAAGTGAGTGGGAGCTTGTGGGTGTCCCAGGGAGGGGGCATGGGTGGGTGCAGGACCAGATGTCTCTCTATAATACAGCCCATGGGAAATGAGATGATGTCTCCACCCCTGGAACTGGAAACTCTCCTGGACAGGGACCATCGTGCAAGCAGCCACATAAAAGGGGCCGAGGATGGGAAAAGCATCAAAAGCAAGAGTCCTGTTTGCAGTGATGCAGTGGTGATCTGGCTTCAACCTTTGGGTTGGGCTTAACTCGCCTCTCTCTGAAGTTTTTTGAAAATGGCTCTGTGGCCACAGGCTCTGGGAAGGGCCAGTGAAGGGACCAAGCTGCTGTCTCAGAGCCCATCACCTTCTCAGCTTGGTGGCAGAGGTGGCTGCTCTGCAGGCAGGGCAGGGCCTCTCTTGCACAGGGATTTGTGACACAGGCACAATCCTGCTGGGAAGGGAGTGGCATGGCCAGGCCAGCAGCCCTGGCAGATGGTGAGGATCTTCCATCTCAGCAGAAGCTGCAGGGCTCTCTCAGGAGGAGGGGAGGCTGGACACCTGCTCCTGCAGTCACACATGGCTCTGTGCAAGCCAAGGGATGATCCACAAGCACTGCCCAGGGTCCTTCCTGCAGCTGTGGCTGCTGGGGCCATGGCAAGAGCTCTGCAGGGCTTTTGGAGGTCCCCACTGGGGCTTGAAGCTGCTCCATTTAGTCAGAAGAAATCATGGCAAGGGCTGGTGCTGTGGGGCCATGTAATCCAGGGGTTAAACAACAAATGCCAGTATCATCTCTCCATCTCTCCATCACTTTCTTGGAAAAAAGATGAGATAAGAACCCAGCTCTGAGCAGGATTTCACAGTCAGTGGCAGGCATGTATGGGCTCTCTGATTCACAGAGGGGAGGCATCTCAGAGCAGCTTCCAAATGACCAGCATTGGAGGGGTTCTCACCATTTGGCTGAGCTCATCCCTGTGCCAGCGTGAGCCAGTCCCAGGGCAGGGTGCACAGCTGATGCAGAACTGATGCTGTGCTTGATCTCAGCTGAAAGGCCATTACAGAGGAATCAGAAGAGACTGGCTAAAAGCAATTTATGGGGTTACAAAATGATGTATTACATGCACCATGGCTCCAGGTTTGCAGTAATTTAGGCTGGTATTGATTGAGGAGAGACTGGGGCATATTCCACCACCTTTTTAATTTCAGTCTGATTTGGCCACTACTTGCAGGTCAGCAGGCAATTTGATGAGACAAAAACAAACGAAGCATTAGAGCAGCCTAAATCACATGCTTTTAGAAGTACCTTGTAAATAACTTTTAAGGCTGAACAAGGAGAACAAAATGAAACAACTGGCTATTAAGGAAATCGAGACTGAAGTTTCAGGCTCAGAAAAAATGGTTTCCTGGCACAGCTAAGAAAGAATATCCCTCACACCTACCATCATTGCCTGCTGCATTTTCCTCGTATTATGGTGCTAATTCTGATTCAATGTGTACTGATTAGATACCAAAATAAAGTCAAAGTTCATACACTTTCTTACAAAGGCCTCTAATGATATTTTTTCAGCCATGAGATAGATGAATTTGTAGGATTCCAGATTATTCAAAATGTGTAGTGGTGGAATATTGTCTCTGCACTCCAAGGAAAGGGACAGGCTGTAAACCTGAGTGTAAAACTCCTGTAAGGGTAAACCTGAGATGGTTTTTGTCCTGGAGGTAGTGATTACAGTATTAGTGCATGGAAGGGCACCCATCAGTACTTGAGGTGGGGAAATTGCCCAGTGACTTCCATCAGGGAAGAAAGCTTGTCACATACCATGTGATATAGAGGAGAAAAAGCACAGACAGAAGAAGTGGGAGGGAAATGTTATTCAATTCTTTATTTCTTTTGATTCTAGGGTTGAAGAGGTCCCCTCCTCACAAAATTACATTAAAGTGCACAAAATCCCAGATCCTTTTCCCTTTCCCTCCTAGGCATGTGCCCTGTAACTTATCAGGCACAGCCACAGCCTCACAGTGTCAGAGGGTGGTGGAGGCACAAGGTAAAGGGGGAATTGTTCCAAACCAAGGAATGCATCCAACTGCAAACTGCCTGAATTCAGCCCGAGCTCACCTCTGCTGTGTTTGCATATTGATGTTGTGCAGGACGTGGGCAAAGATGTCAGCAAAGCAGATCGATTCTGTCACTGACACCAGCCAATCAGGTGTGGATATAAATGGATTTTCTAAGTTTGCTGTGACTATCAAATCATGAACTCTGATGTGCACAGGTAAAGAGAGACACAGGAATGTCTGATTGGAGTAATTAGCACTTTCCTGCAGAAGGCTCCTCTGATCTCTAATTGCATGTTCATTTCAGTCTTTTAATAGCACACTTGTGAGTGATTTTCTACTTGCTGCAGGTAAAGGGAGACATGACCTCGTATTCCATCACACCTGCTGATGGAGCAGATGGGATGTCCAGACTTGCTGATGCAAGGAGGGAGCTGGAAAAATCTCTGAATTTGCTTCAAATCAAGCAACTTCTGAGGACCTAGTTCTTTATTTCTGGCTAGCAGGGAGTTTGTTCAAATGGCATCCCAGGCAACATGAAGTCCCCCTTGATGGTTTGTCTCATAATAAAATCAAGCTGAGTGGTGTGAGGAAGGATAACATCTCCTTCCATGGGCCTGTAGGAAATGGTAACCTGCTCCTAAATATATATACATGTTGGGAAGGCCAGTCAGGCTCTATGGACTCTCACAGACATCACAGAAAATGGAAGGCTCAGCTGCCAGTGAACCTGATTCCACCCTTCTAATAATTCATTCACAACCAAATGAAACCACCTGAGCATCTTCCTTTGTCTCAACTCCAGAAATGTCAAACACCTCAAAAGTTATTGGCAGTTTTAATTAAAACTAGCTTTGAGAGACAGAGCAACCTATAATGGTTATGGCTCATTCTAGATAATACTGTAATAACCCTCTCTCATATTAAATATAGCAGCAATATTGTTCACCAGAGATGAGGACATTAGCACAAATAATCAGCTCACTGTTGTGGGGAGGGCACTGAAGCCAAGAGGGGGGTCTAAAATGATTGCACAGAACGCATTTGCTCCTGAAAAAGAGACACCATGCAGCTCCCTGCCCTCATCAGCATCCTTCCCAGAAGGCCCCTGAATTTCCAGTAGATTTAGTTCAACCCCCCCATACCATCTCAGCAACGTGCTGCCAGTGAGAGGCCATTTCCAGGCTCCTGCCCCTGCGTGGGCACTGGCTGCACTCTCTGCCAGTCTCACTCACACCAGCCCAGAGCTGCAGCAGGGAGGGCTGTGGGCTCAGTGACTGCAGATGCGTCCACAGTTTCAGCCCCATTCAGCTCTTCTGATCCAGGCCCTGGGCTCTGCCCAAGGGGCTGCAGCAAACACAGGGCTCAGCTCAGAGAACTCTGATGTCTGGGCAGGCTGACAGACAGAATCTCTGCTTTGCTGCAGTTCAGAGCTGGGTGGCTGTGGCACTGCAGAAAGGGGATTTGGTGGAAGGACATGAGGCTCTCCTTGGGCTGGGGGTGCAGAGAGGATGGCAGGTTATCACACATGGCAGGTTATCACACCCGTGCTCAGTGAAGCCAAATGGCTCTGCGAACACAGCCCTGATGCAATCAATGCCTGAGGGATGTGTGGAGGCACCTGCCGTCTGCTCACCTACAAACCCTCAGCATGGCTGCAATTAACTCAAGTTCCCTCCTGTTGATCTGCATAGGAAATAATTTTTTTCCCATGGTGTAAAGGCACTGAAGTCAGCACATTCAAGGAAGCCACACAAGGAGTGAATTTGACCCAGGGCAGTTCATGTCACAGACTCAGGTGTCCATTGAAACTGCTCAATGGCCCTTGCAGCTTCAGCCCAGTGCTATTTTAAGGGCCAGTGGAAAATTTAATTGTTTCTTCACATGCATGACAGCCAAATCTTCAGTGCATTTTCTAGAGAGATATCTTAGGTTCATCTGAAAATCTCAAGACATCCTGATTTGATTTGAAGGAGGCCTTTGGGGCACAGTGAGAACAGTCCATTTGAGGAAACTCTAGTTGAGTACGTGAGGCAAAGGCATCCAAAATCATTAATTTCTTTTGCAAACCACATCTCTTCTTTCCAACAGTACTGAGGGTGTGCATGAAAACACTGAAACAAGTTTTGCTCAAAAGACCATTTCAGTGAAAAGGATTGTCATTTTTTAAACTAATGAAACAAAATGCAGCAGAGTTTCTCCTTTGAGAAAAATAAAAAAAATAAACCTTCTTCCTTACAGCTCTTATTCCTTTTTTCACCCTGTGTGTGTAATTAGATAACAAAGACAAGTAAAAAAACACAGGAGTTGGTTTCAAAATTTGAAACCCACAGGGTTCTTTACAAACTTCTTGGGGAAATGTGTAGCTTTCTGATAGATGATACAAACCTTACTTATAGAACCATAAGCTCATGCTAACTTTAAATCCCTTACACATGAAATGCACTTCAGTGGCCATTCTGCTCAGGAGCAGTTCATCCTTGGGAAAACATTATTGCTGGAATGCTACGTGAGTCCACAGCTTAGAGCTGGAGGATGCATTTAAACTCTCTAAAGAGGCTTTAGGAATTCATAACAGCACTTGGATCTACCTTTGGGGGAGGGAATATGGGGGGGTTTGTGCTGCAACAGCTGAAAGCATTAATTGGCTGATCTTTTCACCAACAATTCATTGTATTTCATTACGTGCCTTTTATGTTTCCGTTGTGTTGCCCCAGTGCCTTGCTAAATATTTCCTAGCTGCAGCATGGCAGCTTTGAAAGAGGGAGAGGGGCTCCAGCCATCACTCTGTTCCCAGAGAATGAAAGCAAAGTCAAAATTAAATGGGAAAACAACTGTCACCACAACGATAATCAAACTGCAGGCTGCAGTAGTATTTTTCCTCCAGAAGCTCTGGTATGAGGCAACAAGATGCATGTCTTTCCACAAAATACTTTTGCTGTAATGAGACTGTCTTAATGTGTTCAGAAAGAAAAACTGCTGTTAAGGCTGACTAAATGGAAGCACAAAAGCAGAACAGGTAGCCTAAATGGCATCTGGGCTTTATAGCTTCCTGCCCAGTCTGGGAGATTAGGATTAGTGTGATCATAGCAAGTGTAAAATGATGTGATAGATGCAAGTGTAAAATCCAGATCTGGATTTCAGGTTTTGCCTCAAGAAGTGGAGAACATACAGAGGAAGGCTTCTGGTTAGATTCATTTTGTAAAGGAAATGTGTAAGTCTCTATCTGTTCATTCTGGTTCCAACAAGTAAATAACTTCAGCCTCTCTGATCCCTGAGGAATGATGATTTACAACTGGTAATGTGCGCTGAAGAAAAATACAACTTGTTTCTGAAAACCACTGATTAAAGTGATCATAGCAAAGCCAAACAACTCTCGGCTCCCTCCTTTTATCACTCATACCTGCCTTACCCCTTGTTACTCCACTCAGCAGCACTGACTCTGATTTAATCTGCTGGAAGGGGGCTTGTCTGCAATGCTGATCAACACAATTCAGCCCTTGCAAACATTTGCCAGTGCCAAGGGACCTTCTGGCAATGCTTTTAGCAGAAATAATTTTAAGAAAATGAATTGCTAAAATATGAACTTCCACAGAGACAGGACCAGGAGAAAAAAATGACAAAACCATAATAGGCACTGCCTGCTCACTGGGAAGCATGAAGGATACAAGTTATTGAACCAGGAGGGAAGTACAACCTGGCAGAATTGTTTAGTCCTGTCTCATCCACCATCCCTGCCCCAGTCTCTGCCAGGACTCTGTCACAGGGGAGATCCATAAAGAGCAAAAGCTACTAGTGATGGAACTGAACATTCCATCCCCGTTTGGACAGTTGCAAATATTTTTTTCCTGGTTTTTATCCCTCCTCCTGGTGCCTCTCTGCACTGCCCCAGGAATTATGTGAAATGCTTGTCTCATTTCCTTCTGTATGTTATAGCCTTCAAAGAGAGAAAGGACCCAAATGCAGAATGTGTGGGAAACACTTCAGGAACACAGTCCATTTCATTTCTAGAAACTGAGAATCACAGAGAATCTGGGCTAGAGAGAATTCAAGAGTACCCTCTGCCCTACTGAATCTCCCTGGCCAGGAGAATCCCTCTGCTGATGGATGCTGCATGACTCCCCAGAAATCTACCCTTATGCTGCTTCCACAGCCAGTGCAAATTTCCCCTCACCTCTAACCTGAATCCATGAACAGTAGATCCTCTTTAGTCCCCCTGCATCTCCTTTACACACACACACTTGTGGCTTCTAAGTCCCTCCACAAATCCCGCACCTTTTCCTGGTGGGCTCTTCCATCTCCCAGAGACCCAGCAAGCTGGAGGCTGGAGTGTGACCTATTCAGACCAGAAACAGGGTGCAAATTTAAACAGCACAGGTAGTGTAACAGCTGTCACAAGTGACCACAGGCTGTGCTGGCGTCAGCGATGGGCAGTTTAAAATTAGGATGCCGGATGTTTTTAAATGGTGGCTGTGTTTCAAAAAGGAATTAATTCAGAAGCATCCTTCATTTAGTGTTTACCCTGTATTACTGTGCTATATTATCCCATAATTGGTTGTTAGGTCAGGATTGCAACCTAGCAGGTTCCTCTTCCTTGCCTAATTAGTGTATATTCCTCATTGCTCAGTGCAGGACTTGTTGTTTTCCCCCTACACATCTGCTGTTCCTGTGAACACCCTCTCAACAACACAAATTTATCCCCTCTCCCTCTGACAATCCAGCCCTTCACATGCAGAAGAGCTGCAGTTTGCCCAAGCAGGGTGACCTGAAGCTTCTAACAAGACAAGCTGTTTAGTCTGACAGACTCGAGGCAGTGGAAGTGTTTCAAACTTGGCAGCACAGCCAATTCACTACTCAGCCACTGTACATTTCCCTCCTGTCTGATCTGCAGCCCTGCAGTGACGTGAGTCATTCTCCTTCCCCTTCCCTTAAACCATGGACTTTCCTGGGGCTGAGCCAGCGCATGGCCCTGCACAGAGGTGTGCCACGTGAGCACCAGGCTCCTGCCAGGACAATCCTCCCTACAGCACAACCAGCCTGCTCCTCCTCACCCCAGGCCCAGCACTTGGCTTGTGCAGGGTGTGAGTTCCTCAGAGCACTGTCTGCCTTGAGCTGCAAGGAGTGCCTGTAAATCCACGGGCCAAGAGCCAGAACACAGCATCACCCCCGTCACCTGCAAATCTCTTATCTCTGCAGCACCCTCAGCTAAGCTCAGCCAACCTCATCCTGTATCTTGGCCTCAAAAACGTGGCTCATTTCTCATCCCAGCCAATTGTCCTGCTCTTGTAAAATCTGCTATCAAGGCCAGCAGAACCTGGCTCCCCATGTGAGACCACAGGTGAATATGCACAAGATCCTAGACAGACCAGCCCAAGAGGAACTGTACACCATCAAACTGGAATAGAAATAGGGACAAACTGGGAAGGTTTGCAAAAGCCCAGAATTAAACCAGACTGAAATGCCTGGCACAGTGCATTAGGGAAGATTAAAAGAGTGGATCTGCATGGCTTGGCTGAACAGCACAATCCAACAGCAACAGCCTGGGCTCAGAGGATGATGAGAAACTGCACTCTGGTACAGGGAACTGGCATTAGAGGTAATGAGGCGACACTAGCTTGGACAATGAGAGCTATTTCAGAAATTGGGAATGGGATGCAGTACATAGTCTACCTATATCTAGACACAAATTAATAGGGCAGGGGGGCAGCTTGACCTTCCCTTGCTACTTCCAGAGCAAACCAAGCAAGCACTTGCTGGGACTGTTCTGCCCCAGGTACCACTGCATGTCCCACAGTCTTGCAGGGACTTTATTTCCCCCAGCTAGGACACAGAGGTTTTTGCATCTTCCTCCTCAGAATGGCTTCAGGTTTATGTGGTGAGACACTACAGGATATGTGGATTGTTGCATTAAAATTGGCAACACAGGCAAGAAGGAGTGCAATCTCAGAGCACACAGCGCTTCAGCTCTTCCGAGGACCACAGTCCTTCCAACAGACACAGACGTGGCTTACCCAAACAGCCCAAACTTCTGCTGGCCCCAGGAGCAGGTGAATCAGATCAGATAAACCTCTGATTTCCCCTGCCTTCACAGCACAAGTATGAAAAGAAGATGACATTTGGCTTCTTGCAGAGAGCAGCAGATAATCTAGCGAGATTAAACGACAGCCTCGTCTCCCTTCTCGTGCAGAGAAACCATCTCCGACCTGTCGCTGCTGAATGATGCTGCTCGAGCGCCTCTCTGTGGATCTGAGCTCCTCTTCCTCCCTTACAGCCTTCTCCAGCCACCAACTGATCTTTAACTGTCTTTTACTTTTTTAAAATACAGAGCCAAATTGCTGCTATTATACTGTGAGCACCTCTGAGTTCACTGAACTTGGCACTGAGCTAGGAGCTGGCCCAGCTAGAATTCACAATTTCATCTTTTGATGGCGAGATACACATATATGATACTACTAAAGGCCTTTCTGTAGTTTCCAGCAGCAGAACAGCTGAAATTGGAGCAGACCCACAGCTGCCCAGGGCTCACAGAGTGACCAGGAATGGAAGCGTGGCTGCCAAGGGCACTGTGTTTGAAGGAGCAATCAGGTGCCTGTGCTTGTCTCCAGAACATGCTGTGGAGCTCAGCACAGAGCTCCATCACTAACACACACATGTCAACACACTGATCATGCCAAATTTTCTGTATCCCTCGAAGAAGCAGGAAACAAATGGTCCCCTGCTGAAATCATGAGTTAAAACAAAGGCTCTTCATCAGCCTCCTGCAGCTGCTTGTTGTTTTCCCTTCTCTGTGGAGCCTGCCAGCTCCTAGTTATCTTGGCCAAGCACATGATTAGAATCTTAGAGCAAATTCTGACTGCAAACAAACAAGTACATCTTGAGAGGAATACACACAAACTGGTGGATGCACAGTACATCTAACTGTTCAGCAGATCCTGTCCTGCCTCTTCTGATGCCAGGCAAGCCCTGCTCCTCTTCTGGATGAAAAGCAGATGTGGCAGGATTAATGGCACAGATCTCCAGGTCCTTTATATTTGCACAAATAGCAAGAACTAGACCCAGTGCTGCTCAAGGGGCCATGTATTTGTTGTGCTGGCTTTCTGCAGCATGGGAAGCAATGTAGGAATAGGAATTCCTGCCCTGAGTAATCCCCAGTGCCTGGCTATGGCAGAAGGTCTATTGTTTCTGAAAGTACCATAGAAACAAAATAATTACGTTCTATGGCCACCACAGCAAGAACAGAAGGAAGGATCAAGGAGTGCTCCTTGTTCACTCGGTGCTGACCCAGGTGGCTGGGTTTAAACAGGCACTGACGGTGGTGTGGGCTCACCCTCCCAGCTTTGCACTGAGGCAGATGGCAAGGGCTCACATAGCCCAGTCCCAATATCCGTAACAATCAGATGAGCTGTGAAGCTGTAATCTGTGGCAGATGGAAAATGACAGCACAAAAGCTTTTACTACAGGCCTCAGAGCCTTCACAAAGGTAGCAAATAGGAAGGTTTAATTCAAATAGCTTGTCCTTCTCCAGAGCAAAGCCAGGCTGTGAAACAAATGGAATGCTTCTCCCTTTTCCTGCCTCCCCAACAGCTTGGCTGACTGATTCATTTCCAGAGGATGAGCTGAAACCTCTCATCAAAACTCAGCCCAAAACAAGACAACTTGCCATGAAAAACTGAAATGGGACCTTGGCATGGGAGCGTCTACACAGCACAGTCTGTGCTGAATCCCTGGCACCCTGCATTGGTGCTCTCCTGAGCCCTTGTGGGAGGCACTGGAGGGAGACCTGGGAGAAAAAAATGTCCCCCATGCACACAGACTGGAGCTGTTCCTGGGTGATTTGTCAGATTCTCTGTGGGTTAGGCAGTCATCCAGAAGCATGATCAGTTGTAAAAGACTGAAGCTTTTTCACGGGCCTCCCAGGCTGCAATTCCTAAGCAGTCTTATCCCAAAACTGCCTGCTTTGAAGTCAAGAGAAACAGCTGCAGAACATCCTCTGTCAGGCCTGTCACACTCTGCAGTGTCACTGCTGCTTAGCACTGCTGTGCTTTGAGGGAAGACACCTCCACAGCCAATTTGCTGCCTCCTTTGAAAGGACAAGGTTTCTGGTTAAGCACAAGGATGCTGATGGCTGTCCATGTGGGTAGGAACAAAAAATGAGACCCACTGGTGAGCTCCAGCAACACAAGGACAGAAAATCAGAGTCTGACAAAATGCCAATCCTGTGAAGAGCAAGAGACTTTTAATGGAGAAAAGGCTTTATTTTACTTATTTTAATGGAGGAAAGGCTTTATTAAGGTGCACCCTATTATTGTAACACACCAGATTGCTCTGATGCTCCATATCTCTGGGGGAAAGATGATTGCAATAGAGTGTCTATCAAAATGCCAGTGCTGGATCAGGAGCCTGGCCTTCAGGATCCAAGGCTGGCTACTGCTTCTTCTCTCCCTTCACTTTCTCTCTCTCCTTGTCCATGGCAGCTGCCCGTGCCTGCAGACAATCCCAGTATTCCTGCTTCTCCATTTCCAGCAGTACCTCCTGCCTAAAAATGTGGGGAAAGCGTGGTTAAAACAAAAACAGTCCCTGACATTCCCCCAGTGCTCAGACAACATCCCCAAGGGCCCCTGGGGCTCACAACCAATTAATTAGTTCTACTCCCTGTGTCCAAAAATCTCAGTGATTCCCTCATGCCAATCAATACTCAAGTTCACTGCTCCTGACAGCAAGGACCTCTGAATTTCTGCTGTCTCTAGATCTCTGCAGACACAGGTCCCACTGCAGCTGTATTTGCACTGCTCTGGCTTCAGCTCTCAGTTCCCAGGGAGCAAGATATCCCTGCAGGTGGTGACTCCCCAGTTCTGGGGTATAAGGCAGACAAGAGTCTCCTCTCCAGCATTTTGAGAAGGAGGGACACAACTGCTGGCTGGTGCCATAGGATGGAACTTTTCTGCACTTAACTAGCCAGACAACTCCACAGGATTCACCCTGGAGACAAGGAATTAGGGAAAGCTACCAGGTAATAAATATGTGCTATAAGGTCGCACCAGCACCCGCCTGTTTCTTTTCGAATTGGAAAATTAAAGCATTGTGAAAAGAAGCTACCAAAGACTGACACGGATCTAGCTCCAGGCTCCCAGCAGAATTCAAGGCAAAGGACCCAAAAAGAGATGTCACAGTGCCATCTAATGACAGCAGCGGCGCGATGCTCCAGCCCCGAGGCTGCGGGGACCTGCTCCAACCGAGGAACCCCCAACACAAACCGCTTAAACATCACAGGCACCCGGGAATGCGGGGGCGAGAGAGGCACAAAGAGATCCCAGCTCTGCCTGGATGTGGGGTCTAAAGGAGGATGCAAACATGTGAGGATCATACTCGCTGAAAAGCTTGCACAAAGTGTGCTGCACAAAATCACATCAGAACTTGCATCCTGACTTACAGCTGAAGCTGTTCTAGCAAGGACAGAAGGGAGAGGAGGAAGGGTTCTGGGTGGCTGTCAGGAATCCAGCTGCCCGAACACCAACCTTTCTCAGGCACAAATCTCTCACAGCACACAGAACAACCCAGAAGCTCCAGGGTGAGCCCTTGCATGAGCTCAGCAGCACCACAGCTGACAAAAATGCAGGTAAGGTGCACTTACCTCTCAGGCAGGAAGCGAAACCTATCACGTAAAAAAACGTTACATCTCTCAGTCCACTGCAGTTCCTCCATGGGTTTGAGATGCAAATCTGGTTTCTTTGGGAAAGCCTCTTTCAGTGGGTAGGAGTTGAAGTCAAACAGGAAGATGGTGCTGTGAGTGGCTTTGCTCTGGAAAAATTCATCTACATGCTCATGCTCATCTCCTAGACAGAGACAAGAACAGTGAGCTACTGCATCAGGAGTCACCCAACAAGAACAATCAAGGAGCAGTGCACAGCTGAAAGCACCCAGTGCTGGTGTACCTATGAGCACCCACCTCGGAGCAGCAAGCAGCAGTTGGCACTATCCACTGTGAACACTGGCTGCCAGGCAGGTGCTACAGCATGAGAAGGTGGGGTGCAGAAGCAGTAAACAGTCTGGGATGTGTCAGTGTTCATCAGGGACACTGTGCCATCCCAGCAGAAGATCAGGACCTGAAGAGGCAAAATTAACAAGCAGGTGTAAAGCAAGTGAAAAACATTTTCAGTAAAGGACTTGAGATGACATCCAGGACTTCACATCCCCAACTATGATGCTGTTTTCTTTGCCTGCCCCACAGTCATAGGGTGACAGAGATGAAGAACAGCCCTTGCAGGGAACTTGGACCAAAACTGCTGGAGGTTTGGATTGGAAAAGGGCAACAAGGCACATTAGAAATGAGGTGGATCCAGCCATCCACCAAATGAGGTGAGTGGCTTTTAGTCCTTTCCTCCCCATGCCTGCAAACTTTCTGAGGCCATTTGTAAGGTCTGGCTGGATTTGTGTTTGTACCTTCCTCCCCAGGATGCCCCCTCATATTTGACCCTGATGCCTGAGGCTTCATGGCTGAACCCTCCCACCTTCACCTGTCCACGTGCACCTCAGTGGCCAGCTAGAGGGCACAAGTGCCAGGGGATACTGAGTAAGGTCATGGAAGAGAAATCCTTTGAGCATTACCAGCTACACACAGCCCTGTAGCTGGTGCAGGAAGTCTTCACACCAAAAATATTTGTAGGCTGGAAAGGATGTGAGGATGTGAGGATCTGATTGCCCTGCTCATTATCTCTAGGCACCCACTTACTGCCCTTGCTGGAAAAAAGATCCCAGCACAGCTGGACATGAGTTCCCACCCAGGTTAAGAGGGCTGGCAGCAATACTCACTGCACTGGGGAAGGCCAGGACAGGCATCACTGCACTGACTGTAAGATTTGGATTTTCAGGCCTGTGAGAGAGACAGAGGTTTATGCTGCTGTTGCATGTACCTGGCACGCACTGAGAGGCTGTGATAATGACAGTGGCAATTTGTGTCACACTGGCTGGCAAACAGTCCCAGCCAGGCCCCTTCCTTATAGAGACAAAGCCTGTCTCCTCCTGGGCAGGAACCCTGGGGCCCATCCCTGTGCAAACCTGCCTGGGAACTACATTGGAGATACAAATCCCTGCCTGCCAGGGAGGCATGAACCCAGAGTCTTCAGAGCAGGGGGTAAGTGAACACAAAAATGATAGAAAGATGGCAATAAAAGTTTACTCTGACTTCTAGGGGGACGGAATTCTGTTAAGGACAGAAGAGGGAAGAAAAAATTCCCCTGGGTATCCAGCAGAGACACAAACAGTTCAGGATCAGCCCTGGAGCTGTGCTAGAAGTATTTGTGTTCTGGTGCACAGAAGAAGCCAGAAACACCCCTAATTCTGGCAAACCATTGAATTTTAGCACTAGCAAAACCACATTTGCTGCTGACAGCAGCATGGCAGAGCCATCTGGGTGAAAACAGCAGGAAGTTTTCTACTCCACACAAACCTGGGGCTCCCTGTTAGACAGGACCACTAAAACCATGAGTGCTCCTCACCTGTCTGCCAGGAGTGTGATGCTGGACTTGCCAGCCTTGGGTGCTCTCACCAAATAGAAAGAGCTGTCTGTACACAGCACTAGGAGCTGGATGATGGCACAGACAGGATCTGCACCACAATAGACAGGATCTGCACCACGTGTCTCATCACTGGCAGAACCATACAGAAAGTGGATGCTACGGATGAAACGTTCCTCTAGAATGGCAGTCACAGACAGTGGGTATCCTGGGGAAGGAAGGGAGAAAAAAGGAACTGGTCATTTATCCAAGCAAAGCTTAGATTGGAGTGTGGCCCACTCAGAGGGAGAACAAGCAGATGGCAGAAGAAGATTCTTGAGCCAGGAGAGTCCCTGCATCATGGCAGGATGACACTAGCACTGATGGCAGCCTGAATGTGGTGCCACAACAGTCTCAAAAGTGACCTTAGGGTGCAGTGGCAAAGCAGGGACTGTCACTGTCTCAAGCCTCGGGGCAGGACTGATCAGTCCTTGCTGCAGCAGTTCCAGCCCCTGCATTGCCCTGCATGGGCATGGTTCTGCAGGGGCCAGGGCAGCCATGCTGGCCAAGCACCCAATAGATGACTGAATCCAAACTATTTTCAGATTTCCTTGTAAATTCACCACCAGCCCTTTATTCACACTAAGTCTGAGCTTCAAACTCCTAGGCAAAGGTGCAGTTTATCCACAGTGATCCCAAAGGGCAAGCTCACCTAGGTGCTTATCCCAAATAGTTATTGTTGCATCTTCACCTGCCAGTGCCAGGTACCTGGAGCAGGAACTGACAGCCGAGCATGCAATTGGAGCTGCACATGGCCACACAACATCAGGTTTCAGATCAGAGCCTAAACAGAATGGCATGAAAAGACACAGCTGTAAGAAGGTGCAGAACATTCTCTCACATAGCACTAGCACCCATTTTCCCCATCAAACATGCACCATTCTGCTGCCTCCTGCCAGAGTGGCTTCACTAAAAACACCGCCAGTCTGTGCAACACAGAGCCCCAGATCCAAATGCCAGCCTCACCCACAAGATATGAGTCAGCTTTCCTGCCAATTCCCCATTCCCCTCAATCATGAAGACCTGGCAGAGTGAGAGCCCCTGGCCACAGAACACTCCCACTCCCCACAGAGTGCTCTGCTAGGGAAAGCAAAACTTTCTTACCTGCTTTGTCCTTGAGGGAAGGGTTGAGTAAGTACAAGCAGAAATTGTGGTTTCCATGCCAATGCACACCAATGCCAACTGGAATATCTGGTACAGAGAAGGGGATGGCAAAAAAAAAAAGAAGAAGACTGGTGACAAAGAAAGGAACAATCCAGGACACCAAAACACCATTAGAAAGCTTTCATTAGAGCTTTCATGCCACTCCTGATAGAAATTCTGCTCACACAGAAACTAAACCAGAATAACCTCTCCTTTTTGTTTGGATTGTTTGTTTTTGTTTTTTAATCTTGACTATATACCTCCTTTTTCATTTTTGGGGGGCATTGTTTTGATTTGGGGTTTTTTTCAGGGGGGAGGTTGTGGAGTTTTTTTAAAATATGAAGATAAGTTGTTTTTTTTTTACTCCATGCCAGTAACTGACTTATAAGTCTTAGGGCTGACAGTTTGACCCAGATTTACATCCTTGGAGCTGGAACTTAGAGTGGATGCAAGCCAGACCCACTGAGCTCTCACTGGAGCTCAATGTCATGCAATCAATGACTGTGCTCCACAGATTAACAGCTTTTTGTCCATTTGGATTACCTGGCTCTACTTCCATTTCTGGTCCCATCAGGATCCGGCTAGGAAGGAGGAAATGAAAGGTAGCATATCTGAAAAAAAGAAGAAATATATGTAAAAGAAAGGCTTTGATAAGTAAGCAGCACTATGACAAGACCTGGAATGGCTCCAGGCCCCTGCCCTGAAGCCTTGAGATGAAGGAAGCAAAGCAAAGACAGAGGCTTCCATCTACACAGCCCAGTGCCCTGTGTGGGTGACTCATGGACTGAATCCTGGCTGGTGCTGCCACTCACCTGGGCATCTCCTCCTTGGTCACACCCTCAGCCTCCAGATACTCCTGGTAGGTGCTACAGAAGATTGCTTCCTGCAGCTCCCACTGGGAATCCTTGATTAGGTGGTTGTACCCCAAGCCAAGCATGCTGCCATCACCCACTTCCTTCAAGGCATCCAAAGGGCCTTTAAAACTAGTGCCTGGGTTGGGAACACAAAGGGAAAAGGCACAGCCCTGGAGAAGCAGAAACCATGAAGCAAACACCATGGAGGCATTTGGGGGTGGCATGGTCTTGAAGCAGAAAACACTTTATCTTGTGTGGGACTTTCCATATCAAAAGTTCATTTTACAGTTTTTGAATGCAGGGATTAGGGTAAGGCTTCTGAGAACCCCACTCACTTTGCCTCTCTGTGGCATTTTCCAACATAAAGCCTGTCCCCTCCTCATCCTTGGCATTTCTCTATAATTCCAGGGCTCAGAGTGATGACCAGGAGTGCTGCTAGATCTAGGGAGCAGCCTCCTCCCTCTCCAGCGACCCCACTCTGAGACACTCCAAAGCACTTTGTGCTGGCAGAGGTGATGTGTGGGATGGTCTGGGAGGAAGCAGCTCCCACTACAGGATTACATGTAACTAGACAGACAGGAAAGGACCAGGGATCGTGTTACTGAGACTTTCTGACCGGCTCTGTGTTTATAGGGGCCCTGCTGCCTTTGCACCTGAACCAGGCTGCACATACAGACTGACCTGTAATGGGTTTGGGTGGCCTCACTGTCAGCAGCAGCTCTGGGGGATCCAGCTTTATATCATCTTGGATTGCAGGCACAGGAAGCTCCTGCAACAGAAAAGTGCCCACCTGAGAACTGTGGTGTGTGCTACACTGATGAGTTTTCACCTGTTCAATTCAGGAGAAACTCCTTTGTGTATGCAAAGGAGGGCTGGCAATGTCTGGGAGATACTGGGTTTGGGCTCATTCTTCAGGCCAAAACACAGAAGCTTGAGGGTGTCACTACTTTCTCAACTACATTACAAGGATGTCCTGCCCAGACTCCTGTCTTTGTGCCATCTCTCAATTATTCCTGTTGCAGCACAGCAATGCTAAGAAAATAAAGGGAAAAAATAAAAAAGAAGCAAGACTAAAGGTTGAAGGGTGTCTCCTGAAAGCAAGAGCCAGATTTTACTTCACAGAGCCCAAGACTGGAGGAGGTCACATATATGCTTGGCTGGGAACAGAAAATTGTAACAGGGGGCCAAAACCAGCGTGTGCCCATCACCATCACCCCACACACATTGGGCTAAACAGAAAAGGTCTGGCTTAATAATCAGCCAGTCTGAGCAGGAAGGAGCAGGAACTTGGATAGTTTGCACAGAATCAGCAAAGAGAGAATGCTTGTGTTTGGTTTTGGCTCCACTAAGTTAAGCAGGGTGTCTGCCCTGAGGACAAGGCTGACAGCAGCTCCCTCTTAAATGTCCAGGAAAGTCTTTGCTGAAGGAAGAGGAAAGAGGAAAGAGTTGGGAGGCTGCTATGACAGAGGGTTAGTTCAGGGGGCTGGGAAGGAGGTGTGTGTGTGCTAAGAGGTGAAATCCTGCAGGGTGAAAGTGATAAAGGGGAGGGCTAAGCACTGACTCAGCACTTAAAATTCCCCATTGCAGCTCAGGACAGTCCCTGAGGCCAGTGACCATCTCTGCAGAGCTGTGTCCGTGCAGCTTCTCAGTTTTCTGCCAAACAGAGCTGACCTTGGTTAGTGCACACAGGCAGAGACTCTGCCCTGCTCAGGTGGGCCAGGCTGTGACCCCACCAGGCTCTCCTTGTATGGAATCTAAAACACAAACCCTGCTCCAGACTCCCAAACAGAGGCATCCTGCCTGGTTCCCACTCCTCCTTCCCCCAGTAACACAAGGCAGAAGCCCTGTGGGAATGCCCTTACCCAGGCCCCCTCAGATGGAGCAATGCTGCTGAGAAATGAGCTGCCAGTTTCAGGGAGGGGCAGCAGGAACACGAGCCCTGGGACCAGGGGAATCTCTTTGGAAAGCCTGTCTTGGGAGAGTAAACACATCCCAGTGGCACAAAGGCTTATGAAATGTGGGATGGGCAGCAGCTGCAGACACACACACACACACACACACACACACACACCATCCATCCCCTCGGGCCAGCACGAGGGCTCAGCCTGGGTCAGGCTGTCACTGTCTGCAGCAGCAAGGCGTGGGGGAAGAGCTGTGGGCAAAAAGGTCTAAGAAAAACCAGCACAGAGGGAGATGGAACTGTTTTGTACCACAGATGAGGAGCTCGACCTCCTCTCACTGCAAGCCAGCTCTTCTGCAGCTCTTGAGTTCTCCTCCATCTCTGTCAGCCAGGAGTCCTTAGGCAATTGGTAGATCTCCAGCCAAGCTTCTGTGCTGTCTGCATTGGGAAACCATGTTAAGCAATTGGAAAGGAGGAGGAAAGGTCGTTCAGGCAAGCAGCCTCTGTTATCTTTTATCCTTTATAAAAAGATCAGTGTATTTTCTGAAATATAAAATCTCTGTGAACTGCATGCAGCCCTCCTCTCCTCTCACTTAAGGCTTGACATGCTTGATGGAGACTGACAGCTCAGCCTCCAGCTCAATCCTCAAGCTGCCACACCCATCAAAGAAATTCCATTAAGCTACTCAGTCAAGAGCCTGACTTGTAGCCTCTGAGTAATAGAGTAGAAAGTAGAAAGTGAGGCATGGTCTCACATTAGTTCTCTGCTACATGTCTCATTCTCAGCATGTGTCCAGGCACATCCCGCCAAACACAGGCCCAGAAAACCTGCCTGCCATGGATTCAGCTGCCATGAAACAGAAGAACATGGTAACAAGGAGTTTCTTGTAGTGATTTTAGAGGCTCTCTATGCTCTCTGGCCCATATTTGCAGAGAAAATTCTTCAGGTCTACATCTTTCCAGTGAGCCATAGCAAAGCAGAGGAAAAACTGAGTTTGGTACTTCTGGAGAGAGGGAAAGCTGCTTTCACTGAGAGCTGAGGACTGCAGTGAGCAGCTCCAGACAGCTCATATTGGGATCAGCCCTGGTGCACACCAAGCATTACTGAAGGGACAGGGAGTGGCAGGGGCTGCTCCTTAAGCCAGAGGGGGAACTGGGAGGATTAAAACAGGATCCCTGGCTACCCAGACCACTTGCAGCATTCTAAAAACATTGCTGCTGCCCCTCTGTTGGAACACAGGAGTGTCCAAACACAACACGTTGCTGCACTTGCCTTGCAGCAGGATTCCTGCATAATCACCTCCTCGGGACAGCACCACCTCCACACAAGGGCTTCGCTGGCTGATGTCCTCCTGCCAAGGAAAAACAGGCTGATCAAAGCCAGGTCACTGATTCAGAGAGCTCTCACACAGTTCTCGACAGGCTGAAGGCCAGCTAGACTGTTGGAAGAACAAAAGTAAATATTGGGCAGCAGCCTTGGAGCACTGCTGCCTATGAATAAATTTCTGAGGGCAACTGGTACTCCTCATGATTGATTACTTCCCAGCCTGTGCATGGAATTAGTTCAGCACTTACCACTTCATTCAGGGCTTTAATGAGCAGGAAGCTTTCCTTGTGAAAGCAGAAGAGCCAGGCAAGCCCTGAAATAGAAATACAGAAGCAGCAGGAGGAGGGAGAGGAAAGTGAATGAACATTAGCCATGCTCTTGGGAGATGGCTGTTACAACATGTGCAGGAGAGTGAGCAGGATTACATTGCTCCCTGGACCCAAGAAACAGCATCCCACTCTTCCCAGCACTAAAATTTTGCTGGCTTCCTTATGCAAGCACCAGTAAACCTTTGGTTGTGCACAGAGATAGATAAGCCGCTCTGAAAAGCTTTTTTTTAAAAAAAACTTTCAGATTCGCCAACAAACTCGTACAGGTGCAGGGGCAGCTCACAGGCAGGGGGTTCATACTGAGCAAGAGCTCTTTCTGCCCAGCCCAAGATGCTCCTAAACTTCACTGTGCTTCCCCCTCAGCTCTGCACCTGCCCCTGCTGTCCCCAAAGGCCACCAAACCCACAGCCCTGCTAATCACAAGGCCCCAGGGCCACGCTGCCACCCTGCAATCTGCGAGCTGTCCAACGCCCTCTCTGCAGGGCTTTCTAGGAACATTCTCAGCCACCCTAATGCTGCTCCTGCTCCAGCAGTGCTCTGTGGCACTGCCAGCTCAGCCCCAGAGCACAGCTGATCCCCAGGCAGGGCAGGGAGCCCCAGGGCACACTGACCCATTTCATCCACAGCAAGCAGGACGTGGCGCTCGTTGCCCAGAGCCGAGGCATGGATGGCACAGATCTCTGTGTGGGCTGCATCCCAAGCACAGACATCCTTCAAGTCACACCTGGTGAAGGCAGCCAGACCCACGGACAGACCCACAAAGATGTATTCTCCAGACACTGCAAGGCAATTGGCTCTTTCAGCTACCTAGCAAAAAAGGGAAAAGATGAGTGTACCCAAGTGCATTCTCATCAGCCATGCTGGTGATATATTCCTGGCCTTTTCACCAGAAAATGCTGATTTATTCCACAATTTTGACACATTCTTCCTCCACAAGAGCAAGGGAGGGTGTCTCAATTCTGTCACAGAGATTGGTCTGTGTTAAGAGTGAGAAAGTTTGCTCTCATCTTTCCCCTTCCCACAAACAGAAGGGGTTTTAAGGCCAAGAACTCAGGAGCATTGAACCCTTCCATTCCAGTGCAGAGCTGTGATGGGGTGCTGAACTCCCCCAGGCAACCACAGGCACCAGGGTGTCCTCCTGGACACCCCCACATGCTCATGGGGAAGGCAGCAGTGTCACTGTGCCCCCACTGGAGCATTCAGCAGAGCCCACAGAGCTGAGCTTGCCCACTTGTGTGCCACTGACTAATCACCTTCCCCCCAGCAAACAAGGGTGGAGCCAGCCCGGGAAGCAGAAGGTGAATTTAGTGTTTAATACCTAGAGAGGTGTGATGATTGGGTGGGAAGCAGAACCTGCCAGACAAGCTGGGAAGCTGCAGGCTTTTAAACAGAGCCAGTGAGATGGTGGCTCATTCTGGGGAAGGTCATGAGCAGAAGAATGACAGGATCTGCTGTGGTGGTTAACGCTGGCTCCGTACCTGGAATTCAGCTGTAGGAAAGCACTTTATGGGCTGGACCTTCCGTTTTTGTGCCTCTCGGAGCATCTCCCTTTTCTCAATGATTTCCACAGCACTCTCAAAAACCTGCATCACCAGTTTGTGGATCATCCTGAAGGGCTGTGGCAGCACATCACGCTTTCGATCGGGATCCAGCAGGAAGAAATTTTCCTCCTCTTCCTTTGGCCAGTCCTTCCCAGATGGCGGGGGAATCTCCAGGGAATGCTGCCGGCTATTCACTGCCATGGCTCTCCCTTTGCAGATGCAAAACGCACCACGGATGCAGGAACCACCCTGGATGCAGAAGAGCAAAGAGTCCTTCAATACTTTCTTTCATGAGGTAATGGGGGAAAATTTGATTAGTGATGTCTAAGGGGGTTTTCTTTCAGCACTGATAGCCAGAGCAACCCTGCTCTGCACAGCTCAATTCTCCTTGCATCGCCTCTGTTTCCCGGGGGTTTTGTCCTGCTCTGGGCATCTCAGCCATGCAGGGATTTGCAGGCTGCCCACAGGTAAAGAGAGCCCAAAAGCTTTGTCACAAGCGTGTGTAAGAATTATGGCAAAGCATTCAAAAAATATCCAAAAATATTATCCTGTTCTTCATTAATTACCCAGGACTTATTCATCCTGGGTAAAATCTCAGCGATTAACTTTGAGAGCAGGTGCTCTCACTGGGAGTTTTATACACTTCATTTCCAGTACACCGGGTGCTTTCGAGCTCCAGCTCCGCGGCGGGGCCATAAGCACGCGGGCGCACCTGACCTCGGAATGGGGCCGAGGGCCGTGGGGCAGTGCTGG